>NC_090647.1:107209386-107509386 GCF_040937935.1 Hyperolius riggenbachi | reverse complement strand
TAATACAATAACATTTCTATAGCGCTTTTCTCCCATAGGACTCAAAGTGCTTAGGCTCTCTCAGATTCAGTAATTAGTAGGATGAAGTATTCACACAACAAAAGTTATATTTCTGCAAATGCCAAACTGAACAGGTGGGTTTTCAGTCTGGATTTAAACACGTCCAGGGATGGAGCTGTGCTGATCTGTTGAGGTAAGGAGTTCCAAAACATAGGGGCAGCATGACAGAAGGCTCTGGGACCAAACGTTTCCAGGTGGACTCTGGGTATGACTAGATTATTAGAACCTGTTGATCTGAGAATGCGAGGATTGCTACATAGCTGCAACATATCTTTCATGTATCCAGGGCCTAGATTATTCAGGGATTTAAATGTAAGTAGGCCGATCTTGAATAGGACCCTCCATTCTATAGGTAGCCAGTGAAGGGAGTGCAGGACTGGCGTTATGTGGCAGTGACGGGGTTGGTTGGTTAGCAGTCTGGCAGCAGTATTCTGTATCAGCTGTAGACGGTACAAGGACTTTTTTGGAAGACCAGTGTAGAGAGCATTGCAGTAGTCCAGTCGGGATGTGATGAAGGCGTGGACTAAGGTTGGCAGATCTTCTGGGGGGATGAGGTGCTTGATTTTTGCAATGTTCTTAAGGTGAAAATAGGATGATTTCACCACAGCAGAGATTTGAGTTCTGAAGTTTAAATCCCAATCAATTAGAACTCCCAGGCTACGCACATGATCAGAGCTGCCTCCTATTCCCAGTGGTGAAGACTGCAAGTTAAGTTGTTTTGTTATCATGCTCTGCCCTTCAATCAGAAGGACTTCAGTTTTGTCTGCATTTAGTTTCAGCCAGTTGTCATTCATCCATTTCTGTAGTTCACGTAAGCAGGCGTTTATAGTTAGAGTTGGGTCTGTCACACCAGGCTTGAAGGAAAGATATAGTTGGGTGTCGTCTGCATAGCAGTGGTATGTCAGGCCATGTTTTTGGATTAGTTTTCCCAGCGGTAACATGTAAATAGTGAAAAGCAGGGGAGAGAGGATTGAGCCCTGGGGCACCCCATACTTAAGTGATACAGGGGTGGACAGGAAGGGCCCCATAGACACTTTGTGGGTTCTGCCACTCAAGAAGGATTGGAACCACTGAAGAACTATGCCATCAATGCCGCAGTATTCCTGTAGCCTGTTTATCAAGATGTCATGGTCAACTGTATCAAAGGCTGCAGAAAGGTCTAGCAGTATGAGGATCGAGCACTCTCCTCTGTCTCTTGCCATGAGCAGGTGGTTGCATATTTGGATGAGGGAAGTTTCAGTGCTGTGGTGTTTCCTGAAGCCAGACTGGAATGGGTCATAACTGTTGTTTTGTAGGATTTTGGCTTCTAGCTGGAGGTAGACAGCTTTTTCAATTAGCTTGCCCAGAAAGGGGAGGTTAGAGACAGGTCTGTAGCTGGTCATTGCATCTGGGTCCAGGGAGGGTTTTTTGAGGAGAGGCCTGATGATTGCTTCCTTCAGTAAAGCAGGAAATATCCCTGATTTTAAGGAAAACAATTAATAATTTTTAGGAATACCGGTACGAACAGGTCGGGGCAGTTCAACATTAACTGTGTTGGGCCAGGATCCAGGGCACAGGTGGTTAGGCGGACGTGAAGGAGGATGCTTGATGTGACTTCTTCATCAATTTCTTTGAAGTTTGACCAAGGTGTTACATTGTCTCTGCTAATGGTCTTCGGCGCTATATTAGGCTCAGATGCTCTAAGTTGGATGGCAGACCTTATAGCGGAGACTTTGTCTGTGAAGAAATGGGCAAATTGGTCACAGAGGTCCTTTGAAGACTCGATATTAAGTTTTTGACATGCCGGGTTGCAGAGTTTTTCCACTGTGTGGAACAGTTGGGCTGGTTTGTTAACTGCATTTGCAATCTCTTGTGATAGAAAGGATGATTTTTTTTCCCGTGATTACCTTTTGGTAGCTCTTCAATTCATATCAGTCATTGTCCCTTAGTAAAGCTAACTGTACAAACCCTACGATAATCTACTGTCCTTACTAGGAAGGGTCAGTGAGATGCTAAGAATTCCATGTTGACACAAACATAATGCAAAGTGATGCAGCAGACAAATCCAGCTTTTGAATGGTCCATTTCCAGGATGCATAAATTTGCCTTAAATTAGCTTCAGTTCACAATTATAAGCAACTCACCGACCATTCCTAATCTCAGGGCCAGTTCAAGTAACAATTGGGCCCTAGGGAAAATTAGCCTTGGGGCCCCCCAACAGACACCCCCCGACCAAAAAGCGTCTTTAGAGGCCCTTTGTTGCAGCCAAATTTCCCTCCTGGGCCCCTGAGCTGGCTGCTGACCCTCCCCCAATCACCTCCCAACTTAACAGACTCTGCAGAGTCCCTGGGGAGCAACAGTTAAGATGGGGGAGGGACACCTTGGGGGCCCCTACAGGCTCTGAGGCCCTGGGGCAATTGCCCATTTTTTCCTATGGTAGCTCCGGCCCTGTCTAATCTTCAGCATAGTCCACAGCCATTGTTAGAGGGCAAACCTTACCAGTATGTTTTATATAATAATTGTGTAAGCAATAAGTAGGGAAACACATTCTTATTGTATGTTATGCCATACTGTAAGCCCAATTTAAAGCACACCTGACCCGAGCCAAAGCTACTTAAGATAAGCACAGGTACGTGTATTCTGAATTCCTCTGTGTGTTTTCCGTTCCTCCCCCTCCCCATAATCACTCTTTTGGCTAAAATCAAATTTTCAGACAGGAAGAGGCAGGCTTGCAACAATGTTTCCTCCTATTACTCCCATTCTCTCCTCTTCCACACGGGGAGTGAATTGGAGAGGGAAGAAGAGGAGGAAGTGGGAGGGTGATAGCAGGGTCTATCACAGAAAGCCTGCCTCTTCCTGTCTGAGAATTTGACTAACTCACATTTTGTGTGACTATGGGATTGGGGGAAACGAGGAGAGGAACAGACAATACAGAGATACTGTATGATAGCTTTGCATCGGGTCAGTTGTCCTTTAAGTGCAACACACTTAGTTGCCCTTAGTGTGTGGGGTCCCAATATGTATAAGGGCTGGTGCACACCAAGAGCTTTTTTCCAAAACGTAAACGCGGGTCCTGCAGCATTTTTGCAGATTTCTGAGGCGATTCATCCCCTAATGTTAAAGTGGATCTCCGGACTAAAAATCTACTCAGCAGAACTGAAAAGGCTTGGTGTTTCTTTAACAGTTTCACAGCATCAGAACTTTGTTTTTCTTACCAAAGTATCATTGTTTAGCTGCATTTTTAGCTAAGCTCCACCCATCAAAGAAAAAAAGCCCGGGCTTTTTTTCCCTGATGCTGTGCAGAGCATGATGGGATTTCCTATGTTGTTATTCACGTTGCCTAGCAACTGGGAGAGGTGCTCAGGACACAGGACAGTTGGAACTGTGTCTCATGCTCCCTGTCACCTCTTTTCAACCAAAAAGATGGCTACCATCATGAAATCAAATATTTGCCTGTTCTTTTAAAACAGTGTGGGTAAGAGATTATATTACCTATCCATTTTAATTAAGATAACTAATGTAACTTAATGACAGTATGTTTGTTTAGGCTGGAGTTCCTCTTTAAGTATAGGAAAGTGGAAAATCGCTCTGAAAAGCGCTAGATCAGAGCGATTTTCCAAGCATTTTTGTTACAGAAGCTGTTCAGTTACAGCTGTACTGTAGCAAAAAATAAAAAAACGCTACATCAAAACGCTCCAAAAGTCGTAAGGCATGATCAGAAAATCGCTAGGCACATGCCTGGAATTGCCTAGGAAAATCACTTCGAAAAGCACTGAGTGTTTGCGATTACGCTAGTGCTTTTTGGTGTGCACTGGCCCTAACTGTTGTTATTCCTTTACCGATGATGACACACCAGTATTTGTATCATCAAAGGCAAATATAACAATGGAAGATATTTGTATACTCCCATATTCACTTTAAAAACAGCAAAGATTTCCAGCGCTAGCGCAGAGCGCATACCCTGTACACCCTTGAGTAAAATGATGAACAAGCAAAGCAAATTAATTTGCCTAATTTTGATTGAGGAAATCCTTGGAAAAAATGACCTATATTAGGGTGAAATGTGGCGCAGAGTTGTGAAGCACTGCCTTAGATTTGTAAATCCATCAGGATAGAAAAGGTCAAAGCTTTGATCACCCTAAACCATATTTTCATCAGCATAAATCATATCCATCTGATTTTTTGTGTAAAGCTTTGCCAGTAATTACAGTGCTGCATGCTGCATCTTGTATTTGTGGTTGGGGGAGTGCTTAAGACTCACCAGTAGACAGTGGCGTAGCTAAGGAAGTTTGGGCTTCCGTGCAAGTTTTACATTGGGCCCCCCAAGCACTCTATACATAACAATTGCTACGGTGCAACAAAACTTGCCAAAGACAACAGTGTCAGAGGTGCAAGAAGGGGATGGGGGACAGTTTGTTAAGGATTAATACATTCAAAGCATCTGTAGAAGTGATAATTACAAGCAAAGGACCAATAAATAACTAATACTGAGGTTGAGGGAGGGCCCTACAGGGCCCTGATGCGGTCGCAACCTCTGCAACCCTTATTGCTACGTCACTGCCAGTAAGTAGCACAAGATGATTGTGACAAACTGAGCAGAAATAATGGAACCGCAGCTACTTGTGGCTTGTGATTTTTAGTTACTTACTGCTATTGAATGTTGTTGGTTTAGATCAGCCTTTCTCAACCTTTTTACCCTGGAGGAACCCTTCAAATAATTTTCAGATCTCAGGGAGCCCGTACATTAACGGAGGGAGTAGGGATTTATTTTCTAGTATGATTAGTCATTAAAAGTGGGTGAGGCTAAACACTTTTTACTATTGTAATAGTTCCTATTCCATGTTTCGCCCATTTCATGCACCCGCTTATTGTACTCCCCATTATAGTTGCCCGGTGTTAGTGTTTTCTTTCTTTCCACTTCACTTTACACAAATCCATAGTTCTGGCATCTCACATGCTACATCACCAATGTAACGTGTTATAACTGTCACATGGCCATTGCACTAGTGAAGAACAAGTGGGGAAGATAGCATTCAAGAAAACCTGTGTAACAGCAAAAAGTTCCCCTGGCTGTACTCACCTCGGGAGAGGGAAGCCTCAGGGTCCCAATGAGGCTTCCCACGCCGTCCTCCGTCCCTCGGGGGTCTCTCTGCAACCCTCCGAACAGTGGCGATGTAAATATTTACCTTCCCGGCTCCTGCGCAGGCGCTGTGGCGGCTCTCGGCTCTGAAATAGGCGGAAATACCCGATCACCGTCGGGTCTGCTCTACTGCGCAGGCGCAAGTCTCCGGCACCTGCGCAGTAGAGCGGACCCGACTGAGATCGGGTATTTCCGTTTACTTCTGAGCTGAAAGCCGTAACAGCGCCCACGCTGGAGCCTGGAAAGGTAAATATTGAACAAGCTGTCAGGCTGCTGTTCGGAGGGCTGCAGCGAGACCCCCGTGGGACAGAGGACGGCGTGGGAAGCCTCATTGGGACCCTAAGGCTTCTCCCTTCCCGAGGTGAGTACCCCCCAGGGGAACTTTTTGATGTTACAGTGTCTCTTTCAGGATGGGCAGAACATGAGTTAAGAGGACATTGGGATGCTATGGAGCTAATTCTAAAACGTTCTCAATCTGCCAGCTGAAGCAGCTCAACTCAGAGGGGTAAAATGCCAGGGAACCCCTGCAAAGTCCTCAGGGAAACCTGGTTGAGGAATACTGGTTTAGATGGTGCAGGCACCATGTAATCATGTAGAAGACTAAAGGTGCCCGTGCAACTAGTGATGTATGGGGAGATCCACCAAGAGACAGATCTCTCTCTGATTGAATATGATCAGAGAGAGCTTTGTTGGCTGCCCATATACTGCAGGCCAATTCCCGATTGATTTCAGCATGAAATCTCTTGGGAATTGGCCTCAAGACGCTGCCTCTGCTGCCCCCCGGCCCCCCATTGCCTGTGCATTAAAATCTCACCTGGCATAAGACAAGCATCATGTGCTATATGGAGCCGCCATGTGGGCACAAATGGGGAAGCAATAGCAGCTGGACACTCATGCGTCAGCTGGAACAGGTGAGATTATAATGCATAGGCACCGGGGGGCACATTAAAGCGGTATCGTCACCATAAAAATCAAATTTCAACAACAACTGGTCTGAGTGTGTTAAGTGATAAAGATGCTATTTCTGCATTCAAAACGTTCAAAATTTTTTCTGTTGTTATGATTTGGAGTTATCACATACTTAAGGAACACTGGCCCTTTAGTAGTCGGTGCCAAAGAATTGCATGCTGGGGGTTCTTTTTATCTATAATCTATTCCTCCTCTTCCCTTTATTTCCCTGCCAGCTGCTTATCTGAATCCTAATCCCCTACCCATTTGTGTTTACAAGCAAGGCTGAGACGACTCAGTGATTGGAGGAGACAAGAAAAAAAGTAAAGGGCAGAAATGACATCACAAGTTAGCCTCAACTGTGGGCAAAGGACATGGCCCCCACCAGGAACAGAATTCTCGTCATTTACTATATAACATTCACTGAAATCAAAACGTGGACAGTATAATACATGCTATGTAAGTAGCTCAAGTATTTATCTACTTATATATGTGTTTTTTTCCCCTGGCATAGTATGGCTGATTGTACTGCTTTAACATTTGGGGGGATAGCAGCCATTACAGCCACACACCCAAAACATCATGTCGGCCTGAGATTTTCCAGCATGCTCAATCAACATATTTGGCCGATTTTGGACCGAAATCGGTAGAATAGTCCATCAGGCATCCTTTTTGCGGCACCGATTTTCATCCAATTTGATAAAATTATGGAATTGGATAGTCAACTGGGCTGCAAAATTGATGGTCACCTTAAATCATTCATATCAGTCTTAGAGGAGAATGGGATTGATTTGCAAAGCTTTTCTCTTGAGTTATCTCACCTTATGAATTTTTCACCTCAACCGTAAAGCTACGCACATGCTATATTCAATTTGTCCAGGGGCGGCTGATAAACACTGCTTTGGCTGAGAATCTAGTGTGTCCACTGGAGAATACATGAAACCTTGAAGTCTATGGAAGGCATGCATATTACAGGTAAGTAAAGTTTGGCAATTAGGGTAAATAGTGATTTCTGATTGGCAGGGGTGCTGCTTGGCCCAGGTGAACCAGGGTCCTCACCCACAGCAGGGGTCTCCCATGCTGCCAAAACCGCCAAGTCTGTGAGTTCTATAGATACCCCTCCCTTCCCGTTATTTTCACACAAACCTCAGATCAGCAGTAATGTGAACAGAGGGGAGAGCGGCGCAGTGACCATGGGGTACACTTAAAATGCAGATGTGAGATCATAGCTTATTTCCAGCTTTTGAAGTGTGCCACATGGTTAATGTGCGTTGCTCTCCTCTCTCTTGGTTACAGCTGATCTGCAGGTCTGTGAGTGTTGTCGATGCGGAGTCAGCAGCAAACTCCATACCCCCACTTACACCAATGCCCTTTATGGATGGTGGTGGGGAGGCTACAACTTTGGCTACCTATACGGGGGTGGCTATCTATATAGCTTGACCACCTATAGTCAGGGTGGCTACCTATGCTGGGGGAACACCTCGGCTACTTATATTTGAGCTGGCTACCTATTGGGGGGCGGGGGGGGGGAGGGACTTTGGCTACCTACCTATACTGGGGGGCCACAAAAACCTTAGCATTACCCCTGCTGATTGGTTGGGTGTTAGATGAAGAGTGCGGCCCCATTTGATCTTTACACATACACGCCCAGACTCTCTTTGTCCCTTATGAAACAGTTAACAAGTCTATCATGTCAACTAGGCAGACACTGGCACAAGTTGTGCAATACTTGAAATAAATGCTGTGAATGTGAGCCTTGTGGTAGGACATCAGATAGCAGTGAAAAGTCTGAGAGAAGGTCAGAGGACTGTTCCTAACTCAACACGTCTGAATGATGAAATATAGCAGTATTACGTTACGGAGTGTCCAAGCTTAGGAGGATGCAGGGTATGTTCCAGTCGATTACTAAACAAGCCGAGGTGTTGAATGCAATTCCAGTTCTTTCATAGCTCAGCAGCCTTACCCTGAAGTCTCTGGAAGAAAACCAGAACAGAATCCATGAGAGAAATACATTTACAAGTTCAGGATTCAGCATGCAAACTTTTCACTCAGTAGGATAAAACCTCAGAACATCAGCTGAATTATGTACTGTAACAGTTCTAGATTTACGTATGCATATCACTGAGCAATACTTCATACACTACATAGCATCATTCATGTTCGCAAATTCCTGCAGAGACGCCTTCATTCCAATATGCCTACCGTTGTCATACAAACACATGCAACCACCCACTGCGGCTGGGTTCTCACACCGTGAACAGCTGGCAGGCCTCTGGTATGGGCGTGGTAGTCCGTGGTTATTAAAGCTGAAATCCAGGAAGATCACTACATACAGATTAGAAATAAAGTATAGGTGACTATGTCCACCAAGCCCTGAAATGAAAATAAATATTTACTTAATGGACATTGCTGAAAAAAAAACAGAGTAACCAAGCAGCTCAGAGTGACCCAAACTACTAGGAATGTATAGGGGGATAAAAGGGACCAAAAAGCCCTCCTACTAAAAAAGCAAAGCTTGGTGTAATTGCCTTCTTAAAACAGAAGGAAATTTGCAATAATTCAGTTATAAATGAACATTTGTGGTTACCCACAATGCACCACCACTAAATATGCAAATGATCCCTTTTCGCCCTTGTAAGCCAAGCAAGCATCCAGAACCGCTGGTGTATAGCAAGCTTATAGCTTTAAGTTTTACACAGCCATATCAAACCCACATGTAGACAGCCTGTTTCTGACTTTTGGTCCTCATCAGTACATGGCAGGGATTGATAAGGCTGTATGAAATAGGGCTTAGACGAGTACAACAGAGTAACCAAGCAGCTCAGAGTGACCCAAACTACTAGGAATGTATAGGGGGATAAAAGGGACCAAAAAGCCCTCCTACTAAAAAAGCAAAACTTGGTGTAATTGCCTTCTTAAAACAGAAGGGAATTTGTAATAATTCAGTTATAAATGAACATTTGTGGTTACCCACAATGCAATACCACTAAATATGCAAATTATCCCTTTTCGCCCTTGTAAGCCAAGCAAGCATCCAGAACCGCTGGTGTATAGCAAGCTTATAGCTTATAGCTTTAAGTTTTACACAGCCATATCAAACCCACATGTACTTGCTTTACTTGCACGGGCGTGTCCACGTCTCTCTCCAGTTCACTCCCATGCCTCGGAGTGTTCTGCACTTGCACAGTTTAAGCCTTTGTGAACTGTGCAAGCGCGTTCTGCCACGGAAGCGCGATCGAGAGTTGTTGTGGACATGCCTGCGATCACAGCTGTGGTCAAGGATCTTTCTGAGGGTCTTCACACCCTTCAAGGAAGGATCTTTACACCCATAACATTTGTACCCACAAAAACACCTGATCTCGAGTATTAGAGAAGGGGAAGGTTAGTTGTTGGGCCTCCCATTCTTAATATTTAGTATTTGTATAGCGCAGAGCTGTACAGAGTATATTATCTTGTCACTTGACTGTCCCTCAGAGGGGCTCACAATCTAATCCCTACCATAGTCCTATGTCTATGTATGTATCGTGTAGTGTATGCATCGTAGTCTAGGGCCAATTTGGGAGAAGCCAATTAACTTATCTGTATGTTTTTGAGATGTAGGAGGAAACCGGAGTGCCAGAGGAACTCTATGCATACCTGGGGAGAACATACAAACTCCTTGCAGATAGTGCCCAGGCTGGGATTCAAATCTGGTCCTAGCGCTGCAAGACGAGAGTGCTAATCAACGTGACACCGTTCTGTCTGTACCTCTGGGCCCCCTGTGGTTGCAGGGGCTGCGCTCCCCTAGTTACACCCCGTGTAACAGCCTCAGGAGACAAGTGGCCTGACACATGAAGCCAACAATTTTGAACATACAATGGTGTCAACGTGATCAATATTTAATAACTAAATATCATTAGTCAAAGTGATCAATATTTTAAGCTGTGGGTGGGGCAGTTACCACTGATAGTAGCAAAGGCTCACTAACATCATCACAGTGTCTATGTGTGTGTGTGTGCGCGCGTGGGGGTCCTCCTGTGTGACAAGGGCAGATATTGGATGTATACTGTATATATATATATATATATATATATATAGATAGATAGATAGATAGAGAGAGGGGGGGGGGGGGGGAGAAGAGAAAGAGAGTGAGAAATATTGTTGATACTCTGTGTATAAGTGTGTTTCTGTTCAGGGGAGGTGGAAAGGGAGGAGGGGAGGGTTAACATTAATACACTCTGATTAGAGTGTGGGAATGAAGCTTTAGTTAAATTAGTAACAGTGCAGAGATGGGTCAGGTGTGTCCCTCTGTGTTAGTTGAAACAGAGGACAAATAAGAGAGTGTTGTTAGATAGTTTTAGTCAGGAAGCCCCTAATGGAAGGACCTTCCACAGGACTAAAAAGTTCCGCTCTATTGCCTCATGCACAGCATAGAAGTGGTCCATCTTGCTGACCTGAACGGTGAGCAGTCACTTAGGCTCAACACACACCATACAATCTTGGTTGTTCAATCTTACCACTTTCATGTAGTATAAGAGCTTATCCAATCAATCATTCAAGGTATTTTCAATGTGTTGGCCCTTATACTACATAGATTTGGTATATCTGTACAACCAAGATTGTATGGTGTGCGTTGAGCTTTAGATTTGGCCTAATTAGAGGAAGTATGTTTGATTTTGGTGCTGTTAAAGCCCAAGTTCAGCCTACCATTCTTTGAATGGGTATATTTGAAGTTCCTGCTATGATGACAAATGTTTTTGGTAGATAGAAGGCTGTCTAGACTTATCCCCTATACTATCAGGACATATATAAAGCGATCAGAGCGCAGTTAGGAGGAGGAGACAGTCTTTCTCTGCCAGTACTGATGACCTGACCCACCCACATCCTCCGTGCACTAGCAAAAGATTAACTCTTTGTAGCCAGCACTACAGCTCAACATAATCTTATAATAAAATCTGATGTAGATGCAGGGCTGGCCACAGAGTTGTTTTTTTTATTTGCAGCAGCGGAGGAGGTGAGCAGAAAAAGGTGCTCTCTAGAAGGGAATACACCCACTCTGCAGCCAGACACATGCTTGCTGTAGGGCTCTCTTGGTCACATGAATTACATGAGTGCTTTCTAATTCTATTCTGTACTATGCAGAAAAGCAGCACTGCTGCTTAATGCCTGTTCTAATATGCCGCATTTGCAAATCTAGTAGATAAGTCAGACATATCACGAGGATGACTAGTGGTTAACAGCACAGATTACACTGATTTTCGCCTGCAAAAAATCGTATAAGATTTTTCTGATTGGGGAAAATTCGCATGTAAATTTGTACGCGTTTTATGCGAATTTTCGCATTAGTAACATATACATAATCTGCCTAGTAACAGCTTAGTCATGACTGCTGACAACTTCTTGTAACCATGGATCTAATGCGAATTTTCGGGCAAGTAACGCAACGTAATTCGCATTGCCTATACAAAGCATTGTACGCGAATCGTACGCGATGTCCGAAAAAATGATACAGGACCTCAGATTTTTTCACGCGTACGAACGCGTACGAAAATTCGCATAGAGTGGAAACGGCTGCATTGACTAACATTAGTTTTAAAATCTATGCGAATTTTCTGAGCAGAAAAACTGACACAAAACGCACAAGTGGAAAGCTAGCCGCCTGTCTGACAGGCTGAAACAGACAAAGCCATGATTTCTGCTAAAATCCTGTCTAATGTTTATGCTATAAGATGAATGAGCTGCTACTATTATTTCTTTGGATCCCATATAAGTCTTACCTGTCCTTTCTCCGTGCCCTCAGCCCACTGCTGTGCCTTCGGGAGTCCTTGGACAGCTTCGGAATAATATGCGTCCCAGAGCACTTCCAAAGACAGGCAGCTCCGTACTGCGCATGCCTAAATGTGTTTATTTGTGTGCACTCGCGTGTGCAGTATGGGCCCACTCATCTTCAGAAGCACTCGGGAAAACAAGTGCTTCCAAAACCTACTGAAGGCTCTGCAAGACGTATTTGACCAGTTGGTCAAATAATTTCAAAAATGGACATGGCAGTGGACCGAGGGCACGGAGTGAGGGCCGGGAAGCCTCTATGGGATTCAGAGCATTCCCTCTCCATAGGTGAATCTAACTTTTTTTTAGGGGGCTTCAGTTTTACTGTAAGAGACTCAAAAAAAGTTGTTAATGGAGTTCAGGTTGTTGTAGGTGAGAATGTTATGTGGAGCAGAGTGGCCATGAAACGCAGTCAGAGAGTAATTCGAACAACGTTCGTTCATACCAGCATACTCGCCTGCTTTATCTTAGCCTTATTTACTTTAACAGGAACAATTTCTTCTACCAAAAGCAAAAAAAATCGCTTAAATATGTATTTCTAAAAATGTACATTCTACTAAATGTCATAGCAAAGGTCACCAGAGGTACATTCCTTATAATAATAAGTCATCACAGCATGTACCAAAATCGTATACATGAAATAAAGGGGCCTGGATTAAAGGGTGCAGAAGGTAGCTGCTAGTAAAATATCGCTAAGGTTAGCGATATAGTACAAGGGAATTTTGATAGTGAAATATCGGTAATATTTACAGATATTTTACTATGGCTAAACCTAACCCTGCTCTTACACAGAACCCTTCCCTGGTGGCTCCTAACCCTAAATCCCCCTCCTTAAGCTACCCTCCTCTTTCCGCAAAGCCAAAAAGTAATTTCGTTGTGTAACACAATGACAAAGTGCTTGAAGCCGCGATATGCGGCTATGAAGGTAAATTTGGGCACCCAATTAATGGCTTGCGGATAACTGCATTGCGGCATTGCATAGCGGGTGCAGAGCACCCTTTGCGGCTTTGCGGAAGCCACAACGTGCAGCAAAAAACAAACAAAAAAAAAGTAAAATTGGGAGTACTGAGGTGCCTGCTAGTGGCTGCCCTACACCCAAACTTACATGTTATGCCTCTAAATATGGCTTTTCTCACAGGTGCCTATGGCAGCGCCGTTTTTCCGTAAGGGCTCCTGCGCCCTTTTTTCCTGCTTCGCCAAAATCAGCAGGTTGAATCGCATTTGTATAAATGCTTGCATTGATTATGAGAATCTGCAATGAATTCCTTTAATTTAACAAACAGCAGGTGTTGGACTCCACCATAAATCCAGGTATTGGGCTCTAAATCCAAGAAGTTCCCCGGTCTATTGACTGGCGATGTTCTTCAGCTCTCTAGTGATAGGATAGGAAGTAGTGAAATAATGATTAGTAATTACGTTCTGTACAGTGCCTCTAAGACAAACAATCTATTTGCTCCTGAGAAGGAAAGAATAAATCTATAGGTTTTCTGCAACCCCCGATTCTTGGGGTGCCATGATTCATGAGTTCACACAGAAAGCCACTATTAATTCATTTTGTATCTTCCAACTGCTGGTTTAGCCTTCTCGGTGTCATTAACGCCAGTGCAGAAGAATAGATGCCTGAGATGAAATGAGTTAATCACGCTGACTAACTAGATGACCTCTGACTGACCCACCTCAGCTCAGGCAGAATTTCCTGCTAAGTCAGGGGCTGTAGAGACTGGTCTTAGTTTAAGCAAACAACCACACAGTGAACAGAGCATACAGGCTAAGGCTTTTGCTTGCTTTTATATTTGTTTTACTTATATATACAGGATCAATATATATTCCATAGGTTTTTAGCAGAGAATAGTGAGGGGTTCACTCCCTTCTTCATGATGAATGAGCTTACATGTTCTCAGTCATAGGGTGGCTGCACGGAGCCCAGTCCTGCTCCTAAATAAACAACTTGGTGAAGCAATGGAAGTAGAGCTAGACATGATACTCTCGTTATCATGACTATTTAACTTTTATTGGTAACTTACTAAAGCCAAGGGGTTGCACATTGCGATCTCTTAAAGAGAACCTTAAATCAAAAACAAAAAAAAATGAGTTTCACTTACCTAGGGCTTCTCCCAGCAGGTGCAATGCGTACAAAGATACGTGTTGACGTCCGCAACGGCAAAGGTACGCATCGCAGCCCGCTGACTCTGAGTCGGCAAAAACAAAACTAGCTGGCAGCGAGGGACCGGAGGAACCGTGAGTGACTGCGAGGGCACAGGATGGCTGCAGGGGGCTGGTAGAAGCCCCAGGTAAGTGAAACTCTTTTTTTGTTGAGTTAAGGTTCTCTTTAAGGTTCACACCCACCTCATGTTTTTCCCCAAAATGTTTCCAGCGATACTTTGAGCGGCGAGTCTTTGCAACCTCTCGACGTGCGTACAGGCATGTGATCACGTGAACGTCATTTAGCGTCGCGCAGCGATAGCCCTTCATTGGGAAAAAAAACCCAGGAGCTGCAGTTTTTCAACCGAAGCCTGTCGAGGAGTCTGTAGCTCTGTGGACTCCTCCACCTATGTTGCTGTGGCCTGAACCCAGCTTGGATGCCACGGCCTAATAGGCGGCTGCCAAGCTAAGGGTGGGTCATGGTAACACAGGTGGGGGTGGCCACAGAGCTCCAGACTTCTTTGGGAGGCTTCAAGATTGGGACAGGGGGTGAGGTTAAACACTAATGGCCATTTCTCAGTGAACTGGCGAGTTGTTCACCATTCAATCACTGAGGTTGCAATCTGGAACTAAAAGGATTCCACTACTTACATTAAATTGTAAAAAAACATTGGATGTACTCTTTAAAAAGAATGTGCATACGAGGACAGTGATTCTGAGGACCATAAGAATCTCTGTATATCTGGACTTCCAGCTCCACAAGAACTCAGAAGGAATCATAAAGGCAGCTTTCCCACCAATCCCCGGCTTTACATCACAGGAGCCTAAAGGCACCCTAGACTTCGCCCTCCATAAACCTACAAACACATGCCGAAGTGTGCTAACTGGTCCAGCGGGAGGTACATTAGGCTATCCTCAGTATTAAGGAGCTAGAGGTGCCTCCAAGTGTTACTTAGCTAGAGGTGCCTCTGAGTGAAGGGAGATCCGTTCAGTGGAATGTCTAGACCTGGCTGAGTAACCTCTCATTTACACTCCGCTCGGGTATAGGTAAGGCAGCAGGGAAGCACCTGGGGAGGGGAGTGAGCCTCCTTTCCATCATCAGGCACCTGTAGGCACGTGCCTACAGTGCCTTATGGTAAATCCAGCCTTGCCTATTCCTTTGATTTCTGGACGTGTATTTCCATTCTTGCTATTCTGCATTTTGCGATTTTTCGGTTTCGAATCCTCTTTTGTCCACATTCTTTATGTGACTTTTTTGAAATGTGATTTCTTTCTGCGCATATCAATGAAGTTATTTTACATGACAATGTATCTAATGAATTTCAAAATCAGATGAGATTTTCATGTAAGAAATGCAATTTTTCTGCGTTTCCATTAACTTACATTAGAAGCCAATCGTATTTCCGCTGCAAACAGAACCTTCATGACGGCCAAATTTTGTCCAGCAGAAAAAAATCGCAATTGAGAATTTTGCAGGCCAAAGACTTGCGTTAGATGAGCATCAATGCCCAACAAAGCAAATCGTACACAGATTCTGGTGAAAGGGGCCTTAACGTCATGGTGACTGCTGTAGTCAAACGGCTTTGCCAGGAAATATAGCGCTGTGTGTCTTCATGCAGTTGCCTGCTTCCCTTTGAAGCCTGGTACGTATAAATTAACATAGTTTGTGGTTAATTATATTCAGTACCTGTATTTAACCAGCCAAAATGTGAATAATTTATATCGGGTTTTAAAGGAAAACTATATTTCTTCACAGAATGCTTTAAAAGAGTCATTAATGTAAATACACGGCATAACTGATTATACAACCTTATAAGAGCACTCCGCTTAGGAACAGTACTGTGCTACTAAAATATGCAGCTCTCCAGGGGCATAACTAGAGGGGAGCAGCCCCTGTGATTGCAGGGGGGCTCAGAGCTGTGGGGGGCCCCCGACTACCAGCCTTCCCTTCCTCCGACACAAGGGAACATCCTTCAGATAAGGTGTTTGGCTACACTTGTTATGGGTGTGAAGACAATTATGGCCACATTTGTTTTATGACCCTTGTGAGATGAACCCCAAGGCCGTGAAGGGCACCAAGGGAAGGGAAAGGACGGGCCCTATTACAGTTTTGCTGGGCGTCCCATAAATTGTAGTTATGCCACTGCAGCTATCTCTGCCAACAGCCAGCTGCTCCTATCAAATGTAGGCGGATGTGTAACAGTTAACTGTAGGGTTAGCAGCCCAAGGAGCCCCTTCCAATACAAAATGACCCATCTAGCACAAGTGTTGTTATGACCTCTCTTGCTTTGGAGCAAGAAAAATGGGTCATCGTAGCCACACTTCTTATATGAGTCCAGGCAGATAAACAGTCACCATGGGGAAAGGGGTGAGAATATTGGGGGAGGGGGGGGCATCATAATTTGCTGGGGAGCCCCACTGTTAGTAGTTACACCCTTGTATGTAGGTGATGCCAACGCCAATCATCCTGAAATAAGGTGTATTTATTCACCCTTCACATTTTCTAACCTTGCAAACACTATTTTAGGTAATTTGGTCTCCCATACAACCACAGCAGGTTGCTGAAAGAGATGTCACTGATTTGTCATATTTTTGCCTTCTTTAGTGGAGACTGGCCCTCTTATGAAGGAATCTTGATCCTTCAGTGGTCTTTGACCTTCTGCTCATTTCCTGTATCCTAGTCTAGCCTCACAATTGGTTATGAGTCAGCTAGGAAGAAAAGTTGTATTGGTGCAGCAGGTTTGTTCCTTTTTTTTGATTTGCAAGAACTGTGCATATAAAAACCATCTGAACTGGGACTTGGGCCAACCTGCAAGTTAGCTCTGCACCATCCAGCTGTTCAAACTGCAAAGGTGCACAGACAGGTCTCTTTGTGAAGAATGCAGCTGTAGCTGTTGTCTGTTGTTCAGGAACATATACTTTCAAAGTGGCTAATTCGGCTAATTAAAGAGAGGCACGTAGATGGATATCGTCAGATGTGGATGGAGACCTGATCCCCGCGCGACATCAATGAGTCGAGGCTGTACAGATGTGTAGTTATGCTGGGTACACACTATGAGATTTTCTGGCCAATTTACTGTCAGATCGATTATTTCCAACATGTCCGATTTGCTTTCCGGTCGATTTCCGAGCATTTTCCGATCGATTTCTGTTCACTTTAATAGGAAATTGATCGGAAAACGCTCGGAAATCAATTGGAAAGCAAATCAAACATGTTGGAAATAATCGATCTGACAGTAAATCGGCCAGAAAATCTCATAGCGTGTACCCAGCATTAGTCTGTCTGGAGGCTAACGATGTGTTCTGTTGCAGCGATTGGGGGTGGCAGAGGGCAGATGGAGCGGCACAGATATGACATGGCGGGGTGTGACATCTGGGTGAGCGGGTAGAACAAAACTATCGGTCGTTACTTGACCAGATTGATTCGCCATTGAGAGTCGGGGCTGCTGTACACACCCTGAATTATCGGCAGAGGTGGTCATTATCAGCCACCTCTGCCGACTTTAATCTACCACGAGTACGATCCTATAGACAGATAACAACAGGCTCTGTCACTGAGTGCCTATACAGGGCTAGGAGTTTTGCTGTGCAAAACTTATAGAACACTAAATTAATATATAAACAGAATAAAAATTAAATGAACCTATTAAAGCAGTAGGATTAGCCATACTATGCCAGGGAAAAAACACATATATAAGTAGATAAATACTTGATCTACTTGCATAATACATGTATTGTACTATCCACATTTTAATTTCAGTGAATTTTATATAGTGAATGAAGAGAATTCTGTTCCTGGTGGGAACCATGTCTTTTGCCCACAGTTTGATGCTAAATCCTGATGTCATTTCTGCCCTTAATTTTTTTTCTTTTCTCCTCCAATCGCTGAGTCAACTCAGCCTTGCTTGGAAACACAAGTGAGCAGAGGATGGTGTTTCAGACAGGCAGCTAGGCAGGGAAATAAATGGAAGAGGAGGAATATATTATAGATAAATTGAACTCCCAGCATGCAACTGTTTGGCACTGACTATTAAAGGGCCAGTGTTCCTAAAGTATGTAATAACTCCAAATCATAACAGCAGATAACGTTTTGAAAGTTTTGAATGCAGGATTAGCATATTTAATCACTTAATTACCCAGACCAGTTGCTGTTGAAATTTGATTTTTATGGTGACAATCCCACTTTAAGGATTATGGGCACATGTTAAAGTGAAATTTCATTAAACTTTACTATCAACCTATGTTAGTGCAGCAATATTGTTTTGGCAATTTAATATTATTGAAATGTACATGTGGAATATGTACTCTGTGTTGTTCTAGCTATCAGTATGGACAGGTCAAATTCCAATTCCTGCGTGAGTATCTGACTGCACAGAACAGGGATAGTTGTTTGTTTTCCACACCTTTACAAACTTAGTAACTGAGCTGTGTAGCAGCTAAGGATTTGCATTCAAATATAAAAAGTAAGAAATATGAAATTATATGTGCCATTTGTCTGTGCGAGTCTCCTGAGGGCACATCAGTATCCAAAAAATATACATATCCATTTACTGGTTTCCCCCAAAACATGACTATAGTAGACAGTTGGTGAAAAGATTATGTACTTTATTAATCCATAAGGAAGATGTCAGTACTATATAAATACATAATAATAATGATGTCACAAAGCAGCTTTGTTTAAATGAGCCATCATTGCCCTGCCTTGTAGCCTTGTACAATGCAAGTATCCATTATTCTCCCAAAAATACTTCCCCACAACCTATTTGAGATTCCTCACTTGACTTGCACTGCACAAAAACTCTTCTATTTATTTACATTAAATAGAGGAGTATTTCTAATGTTGATTTACAGGAAAACATTTGTCCAGCTTTAAAGAAGCATCAAGTACACCCTTCCAGATTTTACTTTGTTAGAAAAATTGAATAAGCGACTGTGCCATCCCATTACTTACCCAACTTTTACTTAATGCAGCTGTTTCAGAGAAATACCCTTTGGAACACTCACAAAATGCAGAGGTCTGTACAGGAAGTAAAGTTGCTTCCCCAGCACAATGCCATCACCTGACCACTCCCATTTCCTTCCTGTATGATGAGGCGAGGAGGAGGTGTATGGCGCAGTTCTGTGCTCAGGAGGGAAAGATCAGCTGGTGTCCCCTTCTGGCTCCTCCCTGACTTCCTCATTAAAGTTATGAATGATTAGGAGGAGGCGTTTGGAGGGCTCACAGACCTACTATTCTCTCATGCAAGCCGATACTAAAGATTATGATACATTCCACACAGTATTCATTAAAAACATATGCCTTAACTAGGGCTTGTGGTGTTTTTGCTATTCTACGGGAGGACTGGGGTGATTTATTGATAAGTGATGATGCTGGCGCATATGTTCATAGGTGATTTCTTTAAGAACATGTTTCAAATAGCCCAAATACTGCTGAGATAATGTCTGTTTATTGTTATAGCGGTATTCATTCGAACAGCTTCTATTAGGTGATCTTTTCTTATATAAAAGTAATTCAATGAACACAAAATGTAATGGACCTAATAAAGAAAAATAAATTTCATTTAACCCAGCAATATAATTCTAATCTGAAGGGAAATTCAGTCCTGTAGGTCAGATATTTGAAACAGATGTATCAGTAAGTTATTACATAAATCTTTCTTTACTATCTTTCATTCTGTGGTTACTGGTAGTGGAACAAAAGATCTATCTACTGTTGTTATTTAAAACAAAAAAAATAGCATATTATCTACATAAGGGCGCCATTGGGTACATTGTACAGATCAGTGAATAATGGCGCACAGCGCCTATGCATAAAAATGGCGCCGCATTAAAAAGATATGCTTATCACTATTTATCGTTAGTACTGCATAATAAAAGTGCACAGGTAAAAAAGAAGAAAAATGGCACACAGTAACGTTATTTATCAATAGCGCCGTTCATATGCCAAACAGCAGACGTTATTGCGCACAGTAACGTTATTGTTCAATAGCTAACCTACATAAGACAAACTGCAGACGTTATTTAACTGCAAAACGGTGAATGAATTTAATGTAACACTGTCAAGGTTAGGGTTAGGCAACACCAGGGAGGTCTTAGGGTTAGGCACCACCAGGGGGGTGCTTAGGGTTAGGCACCTCCAGGGGAGTGGTTAGGGTTAGGCACCACCAGGGGGTCTTAGGGTTAGACACCACCAGGGGGGTCTTAGGGTTAGGCACCACCAGGGGGGTGGTTAGGGTTAGCCACCACCAGGGTGGTCTTAGGGTTAGCCACCACCAGGGGGGTGCTTAGAGTTAGGCACCTCCAGGGGAGTGGTTAGGGTTAGGCACCACCAGGGGGGTCTTAGGATTAGGCACCACCAGGGGGGTGGTTAGGGTTAGACAACCAGTGGGGTGGTTAGGGTTAGGCACCACCAGGGCGGAGGTTAGGGTTAGGCACCACCAGGGAAGAGGTTAGGGTTAGGCACCACCAGGGCGGAGGTTAGGGTTAGGCACCACCAGGGAAGAGGTTAGGGTTAGGCACCACCAGGGCGGTGGTTAGGGTTAGGCACCACCAGGGGGGTGGTTAGGGTTAGGCACCACAAGGGAAGTAGTTAGGGTTAGGTACCACCAGGGAAGTGGTTAGGGTTAGGCACCACCAGGGGGGGTCTAGGGGTTAGGGATAGGTACAGAGAAGGTTCTGTGTGTTAACGCTAATTTTCAATAAAATAAACAGAGCTAAATAATGAAAAGGCTTTAAAGTTAAATAGCGATAAACGACAAACGGATTAGCGGCAACACCGTGCTCCATTATTCGCAGGCGCCATTTTCAGATGGATCCACTGGTAGATCTCAAAGGACTTTTGGGTAGATCCCACACATACTGCCTGAGTGATGTGCATGTGCTGCAGTTGTGGCTTGCATCTGTAGGTAGATGCCACCTGGTAGATCATTTTCAATAACTAATTTTTGATGTAGCTCGCAAGCCAAAAAAGTGTGGGCACCTCTGATCTACACACGTTCCTTTCGATGGAGGAGGGAGGGGCTCATGTAGCCCCACCCCCATCCCTGTGATGGTTGCCATCACTGCCGCAGCTGGCTGCACTTCAAAGAAGTGATGCATGTCGCAATATATGCCGGGAGCTGTAGTATATAGATGTGAGTACATCTACCGCGGGTGAGATGTACATACAACAGCTCCCAGCATGCTTTGCGGCCAGGAGCATGCTTTACTGTGCTACGAATTACACGGAAGTGTATTGTAAAAATACACTTCTGTGCATGCGCACTGCAATGCGAAGAATGTTCAAATATCTGTGCGTCATTGATTTTTGGTCAATGCACATCACCGGAAATGTTGACCGGTAACGCACTAAGGCTTTCGCGTCAGATGCGATGCTTTCTGTGCATCGCATCACATTGCATCAGTTTTGAAATGTTCCATACACTTTCATTGCTTTTGTGTAACCCTGCAGTATAAAAAGGGTAACGCAATGGAATGAAAATGCTGTAGTGTGAAAGGGGCCTGAAGTGTGGCCAACTATGGGATGGGGGGCTACATGAGTAGCGCCCATAGGTAAGCAATGGTGCTCCAACTAACCCCCAGATCCCGAACGGCATACTGTCTTACAAACCTCCCTTATGGGGAGGTTCATTTTATCTTTATTTTTCTTTACTGGTGCTCAGTTCGCTTTAGGCCTCGTTCACATCAGGGCCATTTCTGAGCTCTTTTCACAGCGCATTGCCCTATGTGTTTTGCAAGGTATTGATTTTCCCATGTCATTTTATGTGCTGGTTCACATCTATGCCCTGCACTGAGCTGCGTTACAAAAACGTAGGGCTGCATTCATTTCTGTGCGTTGAGCTGTAAAGCGCACAACAATGCAAGTGAATGGGTGCGCTTTTTTAGTGCATACAAGCGCATAGAAGCACATGCGTTTTTACTCCTAATTGAAAAAAAAAAAATTTCATATGAAACCAAAGCTTTATTGAAAACTGCTACAGCTACAATAAGCAAATAATACTTAAAAAAAGCGCACCGCAACGCACTGAAACGCGCACTAAAGCGCACACAAACACATGTTTTTTTATCATGTACTTGTACACGTTTCTCATCGCACTCAATGTGAACGAGGCCTCAAAGTTACCTTTAACCTCAAGTCATGTGACACAAAAATCTACAGGCCATGATGCTAAAGGTATATGGCATTGGTCAGTATTATAACCTGCCCACCAAAAATGGCACTGTAAGGCAGAGGTCACACTTTTTGAAATTGCAGGTGTTTTTGCTGCAATGCAAAAACGCAAGTAATGCTCTCTTATGGGACTGCTGCTTTTTCAGGAGCCATCTGAAATTCTGTATGGTGTTTAAAAAAAAAAAAAGATATTATTACTTATTGAAATTCACTGTCTACTGTAAAAAAAACCCCCAAAAATCCTGAATTCCATTATCATGTGGAAAATCGCTTGCGAGTAATCATTTGCAGTTTCTACAGATACAAGTGTTATCCCTCGCTCAATGACAGTGTTAAGGTGGCCACTAACGGTCCAATTTCTAGCGAAAAATCGTTTGAGCGATCAGAAATTCTGATCGGATTGGTTGTAAATAATCTCCATTGGTGGACACAATCGATTATGAATGAGTGAAAAAAATGTCGCCCGAATGAATTTTCATCGAACCAAAATTTGGATTTTCTTGTTGGTTGTGATAGATAGGAAGATTGGTTTGTTGATGGTGTAGTAAACGATTTATTACAATATTTCATTTCCGATCAGAATTTCTGATCGCTCAAACGATTTTTCGCTAGAAATTGGACTGTTAGTGGCTACCTTTAGGACTTTTTTTGATGCTTCTGTCCACCGAAGTGGCGCTTGTTAGCAATCGACACAGGGGAAGGACAGACGGCTGCCCCATGGAGCTGCATCTGAGCAGGGCGGTGCTCAGATGCAACATAAGATGTTTTTTCATTGCATGGTATGCACTACCATGCAATGAAAAAACACTGAAATGCATAGTGTTACATTGCCATTTGGCTGCATTTTAATCGCACCTGAATGGCAGTCATGGGCGGCAGACGCTGAACTGCTTAACAAACAAGCAGTTCAGATATCCGTGGAAAAGAGGCCTTAGGTTGGGTGTGAATTTAGACGTTACATTCATCCCATTGTCGTTTATGGTTGTATGTGAGCATTCATATTACACTAGAGAATGTGTGCATTCATATTACACTAGAGAATGCTCAACAACTGAGTACTTGCACTGTTCTCCAATTGAATTAGTAAAAGGAAATCAGCTGTATGTAATGTCTCTGCAGACCAGACCTGACTCTCATTTAGCTGCAGTTCTGACAAGTTCCTGGTAGTGAACTGTACAACTAAATCCTACAGGAGTTGCTTTAAGCTGCGTACTCAACACCCGACGGCTCCTGCGATGTCCCCTTGACGACGGTCGTCAGCGACACCTCTACCTGTCAGTGTGTTAAATCGCAAGGTCACGCGAGCAAGACTTCCGCGATCACGGTACTTAGCGTGTCATCGTCAGGGATCTCAAAGATCCGGTCCCCGTGTCAGTCCGTTGTCATCAGCGCGACGCTAGGTGACGTTCATAATCGTGCACCGGTACCCACCTCATGACGTCTTTTGAAAATCGTGGGTTGTCGGGAAAATCACCAGGTGGGTATGCAGCTAAAGTGGTAGTTAGCTCAGCCTGGGGGTTCTTTATTATCTATTGAAAAGGACTCCAGCAAACAACTATGTTCCATCACAGCATGCAATGTATTGAAACTCTGTGCAGTGTTGCAGTGTTTGATGCAGGGCAATCTATCTCCACTCCTGCCTCGCTCCGACCAATCAAGATTTTCTATCTGGTCCGATCAATAATTTTGATCGATTTTCTGTAAAAAATCAATCAAGATGATGACTGATGTGACAAGTTTTGCAATAAACACATGTACCCTAAAAGCCAGAACTTCCAACAAATCAGTTTATTGTCTAATTTAGATCGATCATAAACCAAGGTTTCATAACTGTATCAAAGCAAAGGACTCAAAGGCACTCTCTATACATCGATGTACCCAGTGGCGTAACTACAAATCATCCCATTTATGGCCCATCTCACAAGGGCCATAAAACAAGAGTGGCCATCATGATGTTCACACCCATAACAAGCGTAGCCACAAAAACACCTGATCTGAAGTACAGTCCCCTGTATTGGAGGAAGGGAAGGTTAGTAGTTGGGGGCCCCCCAGCAGATCCGGGCATCCCTGTGATCACAGGTGCTGCTCCCCACTAGTTACAACCCTGGCTGTACCTCTCTGGTGCAGCTTCTGCATTGTGCACAGTCTGTCTGCTCATAGGGGATTCCCAGGGTTTTCTTTATTTTCAGAAGCTGTTACGGAATGGTAGCTGCCCTTGTTTCAACTGCCAAAATAGTGCAAACGATAATGGAAGCCATCAGTATCTGTGCATAGATCCTTCCCAGGAAATGCCTTTTTAAAGAATAATGGTGCATACACACGGGGCACAAATGTTGTTGCGGCGATAGGTCCCCCGTGTGTATGACGCACAGCGCCACAAACCGCCGCTAGTCCTAGCTGTTGCCAGGCGATTGGCGTGGCCAATCGCCGGCAACACCTGTCGCCACAACTTCGCTGCAACTGTTGCTAGTCTGCCACGCGTACCGCGTGTGTATGCGGATTAGCGACAGCAACCCATGCTCCATGCATGGAGCATCCGGTGGGGAGGAGGAACCTTTGGCGTCAGCTTCCGCCGCATCTCTGTCCCTCTGTGCGCCGTGTGTACGGCTGCTGCACAGAGGGACCTGGCGACGAACTGTCGCTGCTTTTTTTTTTATGTTGCCTGTGACTTTTGTGCTTCATGTGTACATACTGGCAATCCCCGATGAGGAGATGGATTCATTCAAAAATTATCAGATTTTTACTGCCTACTGTAAGTAACAGCAACATAAGGGGAAAAAAAAATTACAGCGCATTTTACATTGGACCAAATGTACATCTTTTATGTATGGACACACATGCATTTTACTTTTTTTTAGTTGCCATAATGGTCTTTTAATAGGGATTAAGAGAGCAGAGCATGCTGCTGTAGCAAATGATTACCACACACGAGCAACTTTTCCGCCAACGCGATGGTGGAAACGACAAGTGGTTTATGTGACAATTACATGCACATGCGCTGACCAACTGAATAACTTATTCTTATACTACGCTCGGAAATGTCTGAATTCAAAACAATAAGTCGTTCAAGCGACTTGTACACACCCAGCCAACCTGCAGGATAGTTAGGCCCGGTTCACATTAGCGCTAAAAAACGATCCATTCCCGGATCAGAAGAGCAGATTGGAATAGATGCAAATGGATCCAATGTTAACCTAGGGATCCTTTCACAACCGTCCGTTCATACGGTTCTGTTCCGCACAATCCACTGAACGGATCACAAGTTTCCTGCTGCAGCAGTGTGTTTCCAGACTACTGAGCCCAGCGGAACGGAAACGGACGCTGAATCGCTGCATTGCGGGCAATGAGAAAATGGAACATTTTTTGCACACTAGTGAAGAAACAGACCATTCTATCCAGCAAAGTCCACTTTGGGTCTGGGGCGGTTATGGGGAAACGGAAGCAGCGGAAGGCAAACAGAGTGAAAACAGGTCCGATCGACCGGTAATCAGATCTGTTTTCTACTTAAAGGGACTTTGAGCATCTCTCATGCCTTTAAGACAGGCAACTTCCATCAAAGTCATGCTATGACCCCTCTGGAGGAGCTTCTTGCAATGGCCATGCGTGTCACTTCCTCTTCCTGCTTTATTCAGAGATGCAATTCTCTAACGGAGAAGACAGGGGTGACCCGAAACTTATAACATAGCCAAGATGGCAGCCGCAATTTTTAAATTGAAATCGAACGAAAACTATTTGGTGTAGAGCGGCGATTCAGGCATCAAATGAAAGAGGAGAGCACAAGCTACAGAAAGGTATGTATCTTTAAATACTTTGCAGTACTGGTGGGAGTCTCTATGAGAGGTGCTCTGAGTCCCTTTAACGCAAGTGTGAATCAGGCCTTAGGCCTCCTGCACACTACATGCGATTCCGATTCTTAATCGATTTTCACATGCAATTCCGATTTCTGATTTTTAATCGGTACTGCATACTAGCATCCAGGGAAAATCGGAATCGCAAATTGGATTTGCAGTGTACAGGGAGCCTTAGGTAGGTTGATCCGCCGAATGGATCGGGCAAACAACTTTTTATCAGTTGGTCGTGTTGTCGTACACATGCCCAACTATCGCCCAAGAGACCAAGTTTAGACGATAGTTGGGCGGAAAAGTTGCACGTGTATAGGAGCCTTAAGCGGAATGCTAGAGACACTCAGAGGGTCAGAGGTCAGGCTGTCATTTTTTCGACAGTAGATACTAAATTTCCACATTTGACTGGAGCGTCTATACATTACCAGTCAGGCTAAGCAGAAGATATGCTTTTCCCTGACACCATGTGGTAAAATTATTATGTTGCAATAAGCAAAGATCCATCACACAACACGTTCTATTCCTTTCCATGGCTTTCCATGACTACAAATTTGTTTATCAGCCCTGGAAATGTGGAACTGAAATCCCAGCTGTAAGATGTACAGCTACAAATATCAAGGCATGCACGATCCATAACGTGTTTGTCAGAGGTTAGTCAGGAAAAATGCTGCAAAATTCCACTGGTCTCATCCCTTGTCAGCTGCACATGCAGACATACAGTCCAAAGCCCTGGGAAGCTCAGATGGGGAACCCTCAGGCACACGTGTACAGCACAGCATACCGTTACAATTATCTCCAGCTCTGATGTCCTGGCACTGGCTTATTCCTCCTGTCTGCAGACAAGACCATCACAGGTTCACAGACGTGGTGAGAAAAAGTCCTTTCCAGTAAGTATCAATCTGTGTCACGGCGACTTCTTAAAAGGATTTTTTTTTTTAAACAAATGATTTTGTGCTCACCTCGGTGTATGCTCTTTTGACATCACCTGTCACATGACTCATTGGGAAGGCATTCTGCTATGGAACATATTAAGGTTTATCTAGAACATCACCTTGCAAGCTGATTTATACTGCTGGTGAACTATGCGCAGGAGAAAGGTAAGAAGGAGGTAAGGCAAGTCAACCAAAAGCCTTTTCTTTCCTGGAAATATATACACACATATACATTTTTTCTTATTTAAACTCAGTTAGGGCTTGTTCACTCTAAGGGCATTTTTGCCCTTTTTTCAAGCACATGCGATTTTTCAAAATCACCCTAAGGCCCCATTTACACGTAAAAGCGCAAAACGCTGGCGATTACAGCCGGTGTTTTGCGGGAGTGATTTTTCCGAGATTTAACACGGAAAAATCACTGGACACTGCAGCGATTTTTTTTGCTGGGAAATCGCCTGAAAACACGTTTGTGTTTGGCGATTTGCGCAAATCGCCCAAGTAAGAATGGGCCCATAGGGTATTATAGCACTAGCGCTTTAAAAAGCGCTAGCGCTTGAGCGTTTTGCAGAAATCGACGCTAAAACGCTCTAGTGTGAATGGGGCCTTAAAACGCTTGTGCAGTGATTCCCTATGAGAGAGTTCACATCTGAGAGGTTCGTTTCCGATCCGCTCAAAAAAGCGGTGCCTGTACCATTTTTTAAGCGATTTTGCCTCAATGGAAGGTATAGGAAAAATACAAAACGCTCACAAAATCGCTTTGTGTAGCGATTGCGTTCGCGTTTTTAAAAGTAAACACATTGTATTTATTCTTTTCCGGGTCAAAGAGTTCACTTCCTGACTTACGTCAGGGAGTCAATGAAAAAGACGCTCTGGAAAAGTGCTTAGAAAAGCACTTTTAAAAAATCAGCGCGCAGGCAAGTGCAAGGCGACGCTAAAAAAAAGCACACAAAATCGCAAAACACTTGTGTTTGCGATTTCGATTTTAGATGTGAACCAGACCTTATGATTTCTTTTGGACTATTTTTATTTACTATAACCCTTATACGTACAATTTAAGATTTTTTCTTAAAAAGTATTACTACGCTCGGAAGCGAATGTCCGCTCGGAATGTAGAGTTTAAAAAAAATACAAATATTCGCCTAAAATAAAAAACAAATAACTGATACTTACCGAAGATGACACATCGTTGCATTCCAGCAGTTCTGGAGGTGTGTTTAACCTATTCTGGACCGACGTTGTTGGAATCTGCATCCTGCCAGTGGCTGGACAGGACGCATATTCTAAATATTCGCCGCAGCGCACTCACACCATTCTTGCCGCTGCTCCGTCGCTGCACCCGCTTGCTCTGCTGTCAGTCAGACGCAATACTGTAATTGGCTCATGGTAATCACGGGGACAGCAGCCAATGAAATGGAATTGGCTCCTGACCCCATGATTACCGTGAGCCAATCACAGTATTAAGTCTGACCCCGTGATTATTGTGAACCAATCACAGTTACCACTTCACAGGGCCGAATAGGGAATGGATGGTTCTGGTACTGAGATGACAAGAAAGTAAATATGTATACATACCTCGGGCTTCCGCTAGCCCCCTTAGGCCTGATTGCTCCCTTGCTGCCGCCCTCCGCCTTCTGGATGCTCCATAAGGGCTCTCGTAAGTTCAGCCCGTGGGCGCATGCGCAGTGCGGCTGCGCGCTCCCCCGTCACACCCCCATGGCTGGGAGCATTCTGCGTCTGTGCAGTAGTACTGCAAAAACGCAGAATTCTCTGAGCCACGTGAGAGCGACGGGGCGTGCGCAGCTGCACTGCGCATGCTTAGACTGGCTAAACTTACGGGAGCCCTTATGGAGGATCCAGAAGGCGGGGAAGCGATCAGGCCAAAGGGAAGGGCCAGGAAGCACAGCTCCCCATACACACATTAGGTGTCCTCTTTGAATTTAAGTTAGCGCTAAGGTATTCTTTAAGCATACTTCCAGACTGTGCACACTGCATTGCGATAGAATCGCGGTATTACAGCTACTGTAATCATGCATGTTGTCTAGTAAATGCACAGCATGCTGTGTGCTATTCCAATGTAAACCGCTGCAGCCCTGATGGGCCAATGTGAATGTACCATTGAAATATAGTTGCATCACATTGCGATGCTACTGTATTGTTCAAATGTCAACGGTTGCAGTGTGAAAGGAGCCTAAAGGTAGCCACTAATGATCCAATCTTTTTCATCCAATCTTACCAAATCTACAGTATGTAGTAGAATAGTAAACTGAGTGAATATAATGAATGGATACTAGGCAGTCCTTTGTATTACATAGAAATGGTAAGATTGGATGAAAAAGATTGGATCATTACTGGCCACTTTAAGGCTGCTTTCACAGTGGAACGTTACAGGCGCACGTTAGAGCAGCCTGTAACGCACCCCAACGCACAGCAATGAAAAATCAATGGGCTGTTCACAGTGCCCACGTTGCGTTACATTGTAACGCAGCACGTCTACATAACGTACTGCATGCAGTACTTTACACGCGGCTAAGCCGCGTTAGACTGTTTGCACTAGCTCAGTAGGGTTTGTTTTTTCATTTTATGGGTGGAGAGGAGGCGGGGAGAGGCTGCTAAGTAGCCAGGCACATGGCTACTTATTATTCACTGCACTTGTTTACATCCTGGAGCGGCCGCGGATTGGCTGGCGGGACCACGTGATGCGGAGAGCTCCGCTCACGTGGTCTCCGCAGTGCCTCCGACAGAGCAGGCGCACCAAGAGCTGCTTGTAACGCGGCTCTTGGTAGCGTCCTGCTCCAACACCACCAGGCGTTGCGTTAGGGGCACGTTATGTGCCCTATTACGTTCCCTAAACGCAACGTCCTGGTGTGTAAGTAGCCTAACACCACCAGGCGTTGCGTTAGGGGCACGTTATGTGCCCTATTACGTTCCCTAAACGCAACGTCCTGGTGTGTAAGTAGCCTAAGGCAGGAGTCACACTTTAACCTGCGGAAGAGCTGCAGCATTTTTTGGTGTATGAATTTGCCTTCTTGGCCAACAACCAGCTGAGAGCAGCTGACTGTCAGCAATAGGGAATCGCACGCGATGTAGGAAAAAAAGAAGTGCTGGATTTTATTTTCCTGCTGCGGTAAAACGCACATTTCTCCCAGAGCACTGCGATTGTGCATTAAGAAAAATTATTTTTCACATTGTGGAAAACACCTGCAATTTTAAGCAAGTGTGACCCCTGCTTTACTATTAAGTCAATGAACGATGCCACCTCATAAAACTCATAAACTCAGTTTTATGGTACCTGCTAAACCAATCCCAATCACCTTCTGCTGCTTGTATGTGAATAGAATCGGCCTGAAGCCTTTAACCCATTCGCGTTCCGTCGTTTTCACGTGAGAAATGTTCACCTCCCATTCATTAGCCTATAACTTTATCACTACTTATCACGATGAACTGATCTATATCTTGTTTTTTCCGCCACCAATTAGGCTTTCTTTGGGGGGGTACATTTTGCTAAGAGCCACTTTACTGTAAATGCATTTTAACAGGAAGAATAAGAAAACAATGGAAAAATTCATTATTTCTCAGTTTTCAGCCATTATAGTTTTAAAATAATACATGCCTCCATAATTAAAAACTCACGTATTGTATTTGCCCATATGTCCCGGTTATTACACCGTTAAAATTATGTCCCTATCACAATGTATGGCGACAATATTTTATTTGGAAATAAAGGTGCATTTTTTCCATTTTGCATCTATCACTATTTACAAGTTTAAAATAAAAAAAAAATATAGAAATATTTCATCTTTACATTGATATTTAAAAAGTTTAGACCCTTAGGTAAATATTTACATTTTTTTTTTTTATTGTAATGTTTTTTTTTTTTTTTTTTATAGTAAACATTTTATTTGGGTAGTTTTGGGAGGGTGGGAGGTAAACAATAGATTTATAATGTAAATGTGTGTTAATTTTTTTTTTTTTTTACTTTCAGTTGTAGTATTACTTTTTGGCCACAAGATGGCGGCCATGAGTTTGTTTACATGACGTCACTCTAAGCGTAACACATGCTTAGAGTGACGCATCGGGGAGGGAACAGCCAGAAAAAGCACAGCTTCCGAGAGAAGCTGTCGCTTTTTCAGCGGGGGAGAGCAATCAGTGATCGGGCACCATAGCCCGATTCACTGATTGCCTGGCTAACGAACCGCAGCCGGGAGCGCGCGTGCACGCGCGCGATCGGCCGCGGGAGCGCGCGATAGCGCGCATAGTTCCTGGACGTAGTTTCTAAGTCCAGGAACCAAAATAGGTTAAACATGTTTTCATTGACTCCTTAGACAGTTTCCATTTTGGCCAATGTTCTGTATCTTGCAAGCATCTCTCCAACATACTGTCATGTTCTTCGCGACCATCGTCATGCATGTAAATGTGTGAGAAACAGAACCGAAACCCTTACCACCTGGTAACCTGCATTTGCACTGTTCACCAGCCCCAGATTCAGGCTAGCTGCACAGAAACGCTAGTGTTGCGGAAAACGCTGTGTTTTTGCTGCTAATGGAATTCTATGAGCTGCAGGAAAAAACGCATATAAAAACCGCATATGCGCTTTCTATGTGTGCGTTTTTAAAAACGCTGGTTTTGTTGCATAATGTGCAAAAATGCATCAAAAACGCACATAATGAAACTAAATGGAAACACAATGGTATGCATTTTTCATGCATTTTTTATGCGTTTTATATGCGTTTCTGTAAAAAAAATGTCTTGTGAAGTATTTCCGCTTACTAGTTATTTGCATAAAATGCAATTCTTAAACGCATGAAAAACGCATACAAAAGAATATGCTTTTTGTATACGTGAACCGCAAATGCATTAAAACGCACGCAAATTGCTTGAAAAAACGCATTTGCGGTAAAAACCGCTAACGCAAACGCACTAAAAACGCAGTAAAAATGCAGCAAAAAAAAAAAATTGAACATAACATAAAACGCAGCTTTTCATGTTATGTTGTGTGTGCACCGACCCTCACTCAGGCCCCTTGAGGGCTCTTCCACATCAGAACTTGCGTTTGGAAAAGCGTTTTGCTGTTTGCATTTTGTTGCGTTTTTAATGCATTTTCAATCCGTTACAGCACATAGGAAAACGCAGGTGAAGTTATTGTTTTTTTACTTTCAACTGTAACTGTGTGCGTTGAAACATTTTAAAAACGCATGCTCTTCTTGGAGCTTGCGTTTTAAATCGATTTACATTGTAACGCAAGAGCTGGGCGATTAAAAGCTCCGGGGAGCGTCGAAACGCAAAACACAAAAACACAGCATTAGATGTGAAAGGTAAAATGAAAGCCTATGGACTTTCATTTTACCTTGGAAAACACAAACTATCGACATTGCATCAAAATGTCCAAAACCAGCTCAGATGTGAAAGAGCCCTTACAGCTGTCCCCCTGTGATGCTCCGAAGGCGGTCCTGGCTGCAGTGATGCTGTCCATGTGACTAGGGAGGTGTGGCCAACATAGTTTGCGGGTTGAACCCTGCATTTTTTTGTACATGTAAATTTTATTTTTTATTGTAGCTGATTTCATATGAAATACAAATTGAAGCTGATGTAAAGTATGTAGATAGTTTCCACAGTCTTTCCTCAGGGCATAAGAAAGCGTATATCTGTGCAAGTTACTCCACTTCAGAAATCATAAGCTCCATTGGGCAGGCTCAACCTCTCCTTCTGTGTCATAGCTTGTAAATGTTGTGCATGACATTTGTGATTTACAGCTCCTATTATTTATTGCAAAACGTTGCATAATATTCTGGTGCTTTGTATGGTAGTAAATTATGATGATGAGAGTTATAATAATATATCTAAATGTTTTTCTTTTACCTCAAAAAACTTGTTCCTAGCAGTTCCATACCTTTGAAAACTTTGCTAGCGGGATGTACTTATTGTGGTTGGACACAGTACACTGCAGGATGGCCCCGCCTCTCTTTCAATGACTTCTGCTACTGTATGTGGTATGAGAAGTAAATAGGAATATTTTTGCTATGCCAGTCCACCGTTGTGGGTATTCCGGGGGAGGCTCCACAGATGTGAATACATAATAGAGGACTTGTATGTAGCACTTTGGGCACAACAATGGCAGGAGATAAAACTATTTCAGATGAGATTTAGCTACAGGACCTCAGCCAAGACACACTGTGAACTCTTCTGTGCCATTTCTGTAATTGCTAAAATCGGGTTGAAAATCAGTTGCATGGCTGCCCTGCTATTTTTGTATTGATGCCTTACTGAACTATGGAGCTACTTAACTCAACATCTGATCGCTAAAATATTCTCATTGTACCCAATCATGCTTTGGATTTATGAGCTGCCCAAAGTCGTCAATTGTAAGATGATTGATTGGGAAGGTGACAGTGAATAGAATCCTTTCATACCTAAACAAAGCAATTGACCCGTGTGTGGCTACCATAAAGCGGGACTACACTTTATGATTTTTTTGCCTCCAAACCTTCCACCAAGACCCTGGGCTAACACTAAAGAGGGCTACACTACCCCCCAAACCTACCAGCTTCTCTCATATGAATCCCCGATGAGGTTCCACTGGGGTATCCCTCTAGGTCTTCTTTTATCTCTGAAGGTGGGTCATGGACTCATCACAATGGCCCAGCCTCTCTTGGTTATTGCTTATCTGGCCTCTTGTCCATAAGGAAGCCGCCATCTTCTCCACAGAACAAAAGTAGCTGTACCGTATTATAAACTTCATGGTGAGTTCATGTGCGGCCGCCTGCTGCAATGCATGCCTGGAGATGTAGTTTGTGGATGTTCTCACACCCACAGACTACATCTCCCAGTATGCTTTGTGCACAATTTCGCTGGTAAGTTGACAATACGGAAGCTGAAATTAAACTCATTCCAACCCCTCCAATGGCACACTCTATTACAAAGCTCTCTTTTCTGGAGGTTTATTTAAAAAAAATAATTCCAGGTGCTCAGCCCTCTTTTAGAAAACATTTTTTAAACAAAATGCACTGTGACAGTTATAGTCCTGTGCTTGAAAAAGATCCTGAAATGCGGAAATGTAAAAATGGTACTTATGGAGCACAATAAAAATGATAAAGTATTGCCAATTATCAGAATATCGGCAACTGTACCAATACTCATCTATGGCTCTGCCTATCCTATCTCTCGCTCTAACCCTCCCCTACCTATGCCTAACACTAACTTTAACTAACACTCCCTTTATGAAAAGTCAATGATTGAAACTGCTAACATAGTTTGTGCGGTAAAAAAACCATAATTGAAACCACCAATGTGGTTCATGCACCATAATTCTATGGTTAGCACCGCTAAATACGATATTATCTTGCGCCAAAATTACCAGGCGTGAGTGTGCGGCATAATTACCTGAACTCACTACAGACATGACAGGTTGTATTTTTAGTTGAACAGTCATAGTCACAGTCTAAAGTTTTGGACTCTGGAACTATCTGCTTCCTGAAGTAAATGTAAATAGAATTAATAAAACTGGTGTTTCCAGATTGGTTTGCTGATCTGGTGTATATTGCCAGGTCTGACGGAGAGTGCAGTGCGCTGTGTATACACCCTGCATGTGAGATGACTCCATGCTTAGGTTTGTAGCACAGACACCAGGGTTGGGTACACATCTCTCATGTCTCTTGTGTTAGGGCATTGTAGGCTGAAGGTAAGAAACAAAGGTACATGAGGGTTAACTGTGACCTTCCTGGTTATCAAGATGGATGGCCTGTGGAAACAGGGGGAGGAATATTAACCAGGGATTTGCCTCAGTCAATATTTACTGTTCCTTTGCTCTTCCTGGACTGATCGGTCAATATATCTTCATGTTCACCCTAACAAAACTCAATAGGCACTTGATATATTGATATCTTTTTGTGCTATTTACCTCAGTGACTGCCCCACACACTGCTGGGGGTTTAGCAACAATCATGAAAGCCCTGCACAGGAATAGTCAGAAAGGCTCACATTTCTTGAAGTGTTTTACTTGCATAGTTAGCAATCTCGTTGGATGAGTGTTTGAACCGGCTGCAGCAAGGCCCACTGAAGCATGTATATTTTATTAGTAAAGCATTGGGAGTCCTTCCTTTATGAAACAGATAACCTTAAAGTGTAGCCATACTTCCAAACCTAGATAGTTCATCTTTATTTTCAGAAGGCAGTAAAGTTTCTCTCACATTTTGTTAGACGTAGTCCACACTGGACTCTATGAGTACATGTAATAGCAGCATTTGGAAAATGGATTAAGATGTAATGGGGTCCTAGGCAAGGGAAAAAATTTGGGGCTCCCCTTGTGGTCTGTTTGGTAAGCTGAAGTGGAGAGAGGTCAAAGAAGGTGGCGGGTGGGCCCCTTGACAAGCACAAGGCCCCAGGCACCTGCCTAGGAAGGGCCAGTTCTAGCTACAGTGGGGCCCCGGGGCAAAAGTAACTTGAAGGCCCCCCTAGCACAGCCCTACTCCCACAGCCAATTCACCACCCTGGGCTCCCAAGCTGACTGCCAGGCCTCATCCTACCCCACCAGTCACACAGTATCATTAGGTGTCCAACATATGGCCCTGAAAGCATTGGTGGGGTCCCCATTCCCCTTCTCTTTTACCTACAAATGCAGAGTGTACACACAGCAGAGTCTTATATAATGCAGGCAGGACACAGGAGGCAGCACCGTGCTCTACACTCTGGACTTCTCTTCCTTATTCTCTGCAGGCATGAATAGAGTCACCATAGCTGGAGAGGAGAGAGGGGGAAGACACCTTGGGGGCCCCTACGGGCTCTGGGGCCCTGGGGCAATTGCCTACTTTTCCCTATGGAAGCACCGGCCCTGTGCCTAGGTTTCCTGGTAAATGATCCTGATCCATATCCTATAGTAGAATATTGGTCATGTTACCAATATTCTACTATCCCCTAACTCTCACATTGACCATTCCCTACCTACGCCTAACACTAACCATCCCACTAACCATTCCCCTACGCTACCCACCTAGCTGTCACTCCAACCAATGCTTAACACTACACCTTATCTAGGTCTAACTCTAACATCTCCCCACCAGGGCCGGCCCTAGACTTTTTGCCGCCTGAGGCAAATTTAGAAAAAATTGCCGCCCCCCGAGCTGGAGGGGTAGCGTGCAGGACGGGGGTATTGGGCCTGCACTTCCCTCCAGCCTTAAATAGTGAGTAAGCAGCCGACAGTAAGAGGCACGGGCGAGGGATCACTCACCTCTTCCTCGTTCCAACGTGCGCTCCACTGACGTCACTTCCTGCAACGCCGCCCACTGTATTGTATGTGGCCGCCCCCCCCCCCCCCCACACCCTAGAAGTTTGGGGCCTGAGGCAAAAGTTTCACCCCTCCTCATGAGCGGGCCGGCCCTGTTCCCCACCTGCGCCTAGCAAACATCGAAAGTTTGTACGGGCACCTAGCAAGGATATCATGAACATCCCAGCAAATGTGGACTAGAATTCATAGCTATATTAAAATGGAACCAAGAACCTCCTCCCAGTAAAAATCAATGGAAAACTTTTGTACATCATGATTTGATATATATAAAAAGAGTATATGTTAAGTGAAAATGTCCTAAAAAAAGTGCAAAAACCTGGAATAAATGACTTTCATACTATGATCTAGAATTAGCCGACTACTGCTAATATACTGAACCTTAATACTTAGGTTGAGATTCTCTGGAGAGGCAGGTGACCAAACCTTCTGGGATCTTAGGATCCCATCTTGTTGAGTAACCATCCCCCCCCACCTTTTTTTTTCTTCTTGGACTGCATTATTGGACTGTATTGTACTGTACTTATTTGTTTGATTGTTGTGGTGCCGTTGGCCACGTAAATCTATTCAATATACACATTCTTTCAAAAAATAATTCATAACTGTTTGCGTTTATGTGGTGCAGTATTGCTCACACCAACGCACAGTGAGGGTGTTGCTGTATGGTTAGTACAATGAACGTTGTGTGATTGCAGTCTCATGCACACACTCACAATGACAACTTCACAAAAATAAACTCGGGTTGTTCTATATTTATTAAAATGAAACTTTTGCTGTTGTTGCTGCATGGAACTTGAGCGCTGTGTAATATGTTGGCGCTTTATAAATACAATTAGTAATAATAATAATCATAATAACTGCATGCACAAAATCATTAGATTTCAAGCCTCTCAGCTACCATGACTACAATCTGATATGACCCAAGTAAGGTCAGAAAATCCCAACAATGTATTAGTAGACAGTTCATGATTTAATCCAGTCCAGGTTTGCTGTTTCACTTATGTTGTCCCCACTGGAGATTTATGGACAGCTCTGGGAACGCCTACGGTAAGTAAATCTGGCTATGGAATATTACGTTTGAGAATTGGGTGCTGCTCAGTAGTGTTGCTGCTGCTTGTGATTACCAACAACCACGGAGAAGCATGTGATTAGATAGATCAGCAGATAGCTTTGGTACTATCAACTACACCTTAATCCTACAGATACTTTCATCTGTACACATAAAGTGCCCCGCTCTCTCCTGGATATCTTCCTGTCTCTCTGTAAGGTCTTTCATACTGTCTTAAAGTGGAACTGTAAATTTGCTGAAACCAAACAGTTTCACTTACCTGGGGCTTCCCCAAGCCCCCAGCAGCCGTCCTGTGCCCTCGCCGGTCCAAGCCTCTGTTCTCCAGCGCGAGCTACTTTCGTTATCGCCGACTTACAAGTCGACGGCAACTGCGCCTGCGCAGCCCGGGCAATTATGCGACGCTTTTTTCATGTTCCCGTCCGCTAGAGCAGTTGTGTCAACTTGTAAGTTGGCGGTAACGAAAGTAGCTTGCGCTGGAGAACGGAGGCTCGGGAAGGACCGGCGAGGGCACAGGACGGCTGCTGGGGGCTTGGGGAAGCCCCAGGTAAGTGAAACTGTTTGGTTTCAGCGAATTTACAGTTCCACTTTAAGCCTCGTACCCACGTCTGATCTAAGTTGGCTATAACGACCGACTCAGCCAACAATCAGGCGTTTGTATGTCACCTGATGACCCCTGACACCTAAACCGCGAGCGATCCGCCGGATGGATCTACTCAAACCCCAGCGATGCTCATCCTCACCGGTGATTATATTGTTTGACCACTCCCCCGCCCAACGCATGATGTCACGCATGCACCGCTCGTTGTCTCTTTGTCACCCCCCCCCCCCCCCCTGCATAGCAACACAGCATATCCTCAGTTGCACAGCGGTCAACCATATGTGAAGCAGGGCTCAGCGATGTCGCCCAAGGAAATCAGCTCCTGATCCCTGGCAGGCGACGTGTTGGGCATATGTTCGAGCCCTTATTTGGATCAGATCTCTTCTCTACATCCTTTGTCTTTAGGGTACCTCAAGGCTCTGTTCTTGGCCCCCTCCTCTTTTCCATCTACATGCTCAGTCTTGGCAAATTAATCAACTCATTTAGGTTTCAATACCACTATATGTAGATGATACACCACTGTACCTCTCGGCCCCAGAACTTAACTTCCTCCTCATACGTGTTCCTGACTGCTTGTCTGCTATATCCTCTTTCATGACCTCTTGCTTTTTAAAACTTAATATGAGTAAAACAGAACCACCATCTCTGTCCACCTCTCTGCCTGATATAACAATAAATGTTGGTAACACCCATATAACATCAGTTCCCAAAGCATGGAGCTTAGAGAGGTAATATTTGAATTCTTTCTCTCTCTTTTATTCCTCACATTCACTCCCTAACCAGCTTCTGTCATCTCCAACTTAAAAACATATCTTGCGTCTGACCTTTTCTTACTCAGGACACTACTAAAATGTTAACACATGCTCTTATAATATCTCATCTGGACTATTGTAATAAACTGCTTTCTGGACAACCAACTAACAGACTAGCACAGCTTCAATCTGTACTGGGCTGCTTGACTCCTTCATCTTTCTTCTCTCTCCTCCTCTGCTGCACCTCTTCCTCAAGCTCTTTATTGGCTACTAGTTAACCAGAGAATCCAGTGCAAATGCTTAACTCTAACCTACAAAGCTCTCCACAATCTCTCTCCCCTGTACATCTCCTCACTAGTTTCCAGATACCAACCTGTAACGGTTGGGTGTAGCAACTCAGATGTCTGATTATATGGTGATCTGCAGAATCACCAATAATGCAGACGCTATACCTGATTATATGGTGATCTGCAGAATCACCAATAATACTGGTATAGCTGAAAGGATGCTATATATGTAGTGCTTAGTGCAACCGTAACTTTAATAGTTTGACGAGGCCTTACCAGAGGGGCTGGAAAGGCACTATCAGTACACTGAGTGGATAACAGAGAACTTGTCCCAGCAAGCTGCGGAGACTAATATAAAAGAGACAGGATCTCCCGAGGAGCGGGTGATTCAGATAGTACTGCAGCCTAGTGGTCACCAGTGGAACAGGTGATTCAGATAGTACTGCAGCCTAAAGGACACCTGAAGAGCAGGTGATACAATATAGAGATGAGAGCGATCCTTCCCAGAGGAGCTGGAGAAGGTTCTATCAGGTGACTTGAATAGATTGGGCTAAACCTTCCCAGAGGGCTGGGAAGGTACTATCAGTCACAAGCGGTACCTCACCAGGGGAGCTGGTGGGTATAGAGCACCTCACCAGTGGTGTAGAACCCACTGGTGAGTAGAGTGGTCAGACAGGCAAGGTTCGGCAACAGAGAGGTAAGTATAGGTACAAGATCGAGAGGCAGGAGAGTAATCGGTAATCAGGCAGAGGTTCAGCAGCAGAGAGGTAAGTATCGGTATAGAATCGTAAGGCAAGAGAGTAATCGGTAATCAGGCAGAGGTTCAGTAATTAATAAGGCAGATAGGCAGAGGTACAGGATCAGGAAGCAAGATCAGAGTCAGAGGTTAGCCAAGAGTCATACACAGGAAATCAATACAATAAGCAATATCCTAGTCTAGGTGTGAAGTCCTTGGCATCAACACCTGGGATCTACCCTAAGGTCTGAGCGCTAACACACTATGGGCTTGATTCACAAAGCAGTGCTAACCTACTTAGCACGTCTAAAGTCTTTAGACGCGCTAACCAGGGTGCTAAGTAGGTTAGCACCGGATTTCTCAATCAGATCGCGCGCTAACTTTGCGCGCATAAAGTTTTACGCGCGCAAAGTTTTACGCGCGCTATGTCCCATAGGCTTTAATGGGAACTTCGCACGGAGCGCCCTGCGCTCTGTGCAGTACGCGCGTAAAGTTTTACACGCATAAAGTTTTGTGCGCGTAAAGTTTTATGCGCGAAAAGCTTGTTTAGACGTGCTAAGGGGGTTTTCACAGGCGTGCTAACAGTTAGCACCGCTTTGTGAATCAAGCCCAATGTATTCACGACAGCAGACAGCGCCAGACTGAAGCCCGGAGGCTTAACAAGCAGAGGAGACCTCACAGGCACGCCCCCCTTGCGCACAGCCAATCCTGGGCGCCGTGAGTCTCCTCTGCGGTCAGCTGACCAGCAGGTCAGCTGACAGGCTTCCTCCCAGCATAAAGGTCCCGTCTGTGCGCGCGCCCTGCCCGCGCGAGACGGTGACCTCCTGCCGTGACGAACATTCCGTCCTCGGCGTCCTAGACGCCGGGAGGACGGGTGGCAGCGTGGAGGCAGCTGCGGCGGCGCTGTTCGCTGCAGCTGCCCCACTCGTGACACAACCCAAATGCAATCTCAGACCTGCACATGACCTTCTTTTGTCTTCCTCTAGAATCACCTCTTTGCATTCACGTATACAAGATTTCTCAAGTGCTTCATCTCTCCTCTGGAATCCCCTGCCATTACACCTCCACCAATCTTCAGCATTTGATATCTTGATACGCTCCCTCAAAACTCACTTTTTCCGACAAGCATACACTCTATATTAGGCTATTCCCTCTTTAACATCTGGCCAAGTTGTACTCATTCTAGATAACCTAAAACACACTGCCTCTAGGAATAAACATTGTATACTACCTCACCTCTCACTCCCCCCCCCCCATTCCTTTAGATTGAAAGTTCGCAAGGGCAGGGCTCTCTCACATCATTTTGTGTCTTGGAATTTGTTACACATGTATCTTGTACCAATACTGTATTTTAAATATTTGTTGTTTGTTTCTTACTTTATACAGCGCCACGAAATAGGTTGGCACTTTATAAATCAATCACAATACGCCACTCCGTATGTGCACTAGTCCCGCTTCCACATGATGCACATACGGAGTGGCGTGGAGGCGGACTTCGGAAGGGAATCCTCAGCGCACCGAGCTCGCGGCGGTGGTGGGAGTCAGCCCGACAGGACTGAAGCCTGCCAGCCTTGGCCACCTATACGGGGGAGAGCCCGTCTAAAAACTCTGAGCGATTTTATTCTGTTGGAACATGTGAGTGCAAATGGATGTTTTAATAAATGGTTTTTAAACGGTATTATACTATGTGGAGTTTTCTTTGAGGTGGCTTAATACAGAAGAATTCTCCTTGCGAGGAGGCTTACTGCTGATTTGATCTGAGAGGTTGGGGACGACCCAACCTCAACCTTAACGCTCTTAAGGCTCATACTGGCCTAATTGGTCAGTGGATGCGGTGATTGGCACACAAAGGGTGCTGGTGGTGGTTATCCTTGTGTTATGAAGCAATACATCTGCTGAAGCTTTTAATAGGATCTAAAGAAGCCTGGAAGTCATTGAGGTCTTTTTAAGGGACATTATAGGAATTGATTACTGTGTCTGCACATAACTTTGAACGTCAACCTGTATTGTGATTGTACTTGTGATTATAATTGTGAATATACACTGTGAGCGCCGCCTCTTGGATTTAAATATTTCTGGGTATAAGAGGAGGCGAACAGGTGTTTGTAAAGGTTATTACTGTGAGCGCTACCTCTTGTGAATGAACTTTATAAATCAATAATTAATAATAATAGCTTGGTAAGGCTCTGATTTGCTGAAAATCACATCCTGCTTTAGCACATGCTTGAGACCAGCAAATCAGAACCTTAGAAATCTGTCAGCTGATGAAACCGACCACGTTTTCCCCAGGTTCTGGTAAACATAAACATCCCTACTGATCACAGAGAGCTGCAGCCAGATGCGTTCTGTGATGTATGGAAATTCCCTCCTCAATGGTTGCTATGTGTGTTTCAGGACTAGCTGTTCCTACAAGTAAATGAAGCATCCATTTAAAGAGATTTACAAGATCACGTGATGAAAATAAAAGTTCCTTTTAGTAAATCCAATTTTAGTACAAATGATTAAGGTTGTCTTCCATACATATATATGTAAACACGAAGACGGCATAATTCAGACAAAGGGGAGGTCTTGGCCATACGAAGACAAAAGACAACATCCATTTTGCTTTGACACAGTCGATGGACGGCTGTGGGGTTTTCTAATAATAACAGAATAATAGAATCTATAGTAACCTTATTATTTTACAATAAGGGAGTAGATGGTTAATTAGCATATACATTTTTCATGGTGAAACTTCAGTGCATCCTTTGGGAAGAGGTTATTGCAAACAGCTGTGGTCACAAAAAATGTTCATTTTAAAATTTTATGTGCATTTTTACTGCAGCTTGATTTGTTCTCACCTAATTTCCCGGAGAAGAGTTTTAAAGCACATAGCAAAAGGCATAACAATATGCTTAAAACACACTCAGCCACGGCCTCCGCTGCGCACATAAAATTCTCGTAGTCACCATCTTGAGACACCGCCTCATATTTACATCCAAGATTTCTCACAAGCTGCTCCTCATCTGTGGAATTTTTCACTGCTCTACATCTGTCAGGTTTAGTCCCTCTCCATAATGCTAGGATCCCTGAGGACACACGCACCACATATAGGAAAAATGTGCATTGTTCACCTTGGCAAAAAGTGGATGTGGTCTGAGATGTGGGCACAAGTTAAAAATGTATGTGACTCGAGGTTACAAGCTGCGTCATTGCTTCAGTGGGCTTGACTTACTGTACCCATACAATATGCCTCACTTTAAAGCAAACCTGAACTGATAAATAAACATCAAAATAAACATTACCTTGCAAATCAGTTGTCCTTTCAGTTGTAACTAACAGCAACTATAGTGAAAAAGGGCCCTAAAGGTGGTCGCACACCACACAATTTTTTCTTATATTGTTTCGATTCAAACATTCCAATCCAATTTTCCGATTGATCGGAGGTTTCGATCAGAATATTCAATGTACCACACACGTATATTCAAGATTGCCTTAATTTCGAGATAAACGATAGAAAGCTCTGAAAAATCAGTTGGTTTAAAACTCAAACCAACTTATTTTTCAGAGCTTTCGATAGTTTATTATTTAAACTTTAAATAATCGAGAGAAAAATGTACTGAATAGTTAAATACACTTTTTCTCTGGTTGAGTTTCACAATCCATCACACACCATACAATTCTTGATAAAGCTGGTATGAAACATAGAAAAGCTCTCGATATTTGGGGACAACCGATCCAAATTATCAAATTGGTGAACATTTTGATCTTTTAATTGCATAGTGTGTGGCCACCTAAAGCTTTCAGCTTCCTGAGAGACAAGTCTGACAAGATCTTGTCAAAACTGGAAGGGATCATTGTTAGAAGAAAATGGTGAGCTTCTGAGAGGAACTGACAGCGAGGTAAGTATTCAATATTCATTTGCAAGTACATCAAGTACAAAGGGGTAAAGAGGCAACCAGGTATTAATAAAACTAGGTTAAAAACACTAAATGCATAAAAAGAGAGGTGCCTTACCGCAATAATGACAGTCTCCTGAGACAAAAGATTTATTTAGCACAGGCAACACGTTTCGTGGGTCCAATGCCCACTTCTTCAGGCCAATACAAGTGCCTAAAAAGTCATAATTTCTTATAGCTAAAAATGAACCTGTGTCCATCTGTTTATGGAGTGAGATGTAGGCCTGAGTCTTATATTGTTCCTTCACTTCCTCCCTAAACTGCTCACAATAGTAAACTGGACTGGTGCCCACTAATGCCCATCACCAGTATTACATGACCTGAGATGGAGGATGCATATATAATTTTCATACACTGCATAGTATAGGGAAAGGTTTATTGAAGGTTGGAACATCTTAAACTTTACAACTCTGTAGAAAATGCTGTGATTATCTGTATGTTGCTGCACATTATGCAACCCAGATACCCCATCTGTCTCTGACATCATTATTGCGATGGATGCTCTTATCATTACTTTCTAAGCTGGCAACACGCAAATAGAATTCTGAAGGCTTTTAAGAGATCAGTTGAGAAATTTTTGGATCTGTGAAATATTAACTACAAAAATGACCATTTACTGGTGCTTACGATTCAGTTCCCACAAAAGATCTAATCAATAATCAGATAGAGCTGGTTGGATCATTTTTAGCCAATCTTATGATCATATATATTATCAGTTAAAAGAAATCTTTCAAGACCTGGCATGGAAGTCCGTCTGAGTGGGGGAGCCTGTAGGAACTTACTGACTTGATGGGGAATGCTTTGATGCTTATCTGTTTTGGAAAAAGCTGAACTGTATTTATACTTGATATTCATTTGCTAGAAACTAGTCCATAGTATTCACAGCTGATATTTAGTAATATGAGAAGATATTCAGTTTAAATCAATGCACAGCAGGAGCTCCTGGAACACCTTACATAGTTACATAGTTATTTGGGTTGAAAAAAGACATACGTCCATCGAGTTCAACCATAAAACAAAGTACAACACCAGCTTGCTCCCTCACATATCTCTGTTGATCCAGACGAAGGCAAAATCCCTTACAATAATATACAGCCTATTGATCTAAACCTGAAACACCCATAAATCAATCACCACTAAATACGCTAATGGGATAAAGTTCAAGTTGCATAAATTATCAAAATCACTGCCACAGCAAGGATTACTGCAATATAAAAATTAACTTTTATTGCTTATACATAAAATACCAAATCTTACAAAACCCTATATTTAAAACGCCCTCTAATAGGGTACTACCTGTAAAAGTCCCACAGTGCGCACTGTATATATGACCAAGGGCGATAAAAATCGCCTATGCACTTAATATAAAGCCTCAAATGACTGTCACAATGTCCATAAAATGTATCCATCTGTAACTGCAGTGTTCAAAAAACATCCGTATTCATAATTGCGCAATAGTCCATGAGGTAAAATAAATTGCGTAACTTTCAGCAATGTGCATAAACAATTGCATAGTCCTATTGGGCCTCAGTATATATAAAGTTCATATAAAGCCGCTAGCTGTGCTTGATATTGGCCATGAGTGTAACAGAGGAAAATAAAGTATGGAACGGTCTCACCATTTGTAGTCACCAGTTGAATTCGCTGGATATTAGCGGTAGAAGTTTTAGAGACCCTGCTTCACCACTCTGGCGACGTCTCGCCTTGTGGCAGTCAGTACTCCATGTCACACTCCCTGCAACCTGCATAAGGTTTACTGTCCCAGTTAGCGTCCAACTCCCAGCGATGATGCTGATTAGCACTGTAGCGGCACAATAGAGGCACACACTGCGGGACCAACACCCGTGTCGACCGGTTTCACCGGACACGCCGGTTTTCTCAAGACCTGGTGTTGGTCCCGCAGTGTGTGCGTATTTATTGGTGAAAAATCCCTTACAAGGCATGCTCCAATTAGCCCCAAAAGGGAAAGAAATTCCTTCCCGACTCCAGATGGTAATTAGATAAAATCCCTGGATCAACATCACTAGGCTTTACCTAGTAATTATAGCCATGGATGTCTTTCAATGCAAGGAAAGCATCTAAGCCTTCTTTAAATGCAGATATAGAATTTGCCATAACTACTTCCTGTGGCAATGCATTCCACATCTTAATCACTCTTACTGTAAAGAACCCTTTCCTAAATAAATGGCTAAAACTTTTTTCCTCCATGCGCAGATCATGTCCTCTAGTCCTTTGTGAAGGCCTAGGGACAAAAAGCTCATCCGCCAAGCTTTTAAATTGCCCTCTGATGTATTTATACATGTTAATTAGATCCCCTCTAAGGCGTCTTTTCTCTAAGCTAAAACCTTTGTTGGTAAGTGAGATCTTCGATCTCTCGTATCAATTTATAACAACCTTCTGGCTGTCCACTTAAAGACCAGGTCACACAAACTTTTTAGGACCAGAAAAAGCTGTTTTAAGCGAACTTTCAGAGCAGACTAAACAAAGGGAAAATTTGCTTGAAAATGAGTAGTGGTAGCTGCAATAACTTGGGAGATATGTGTAGATAAATGCATCTCTTATAAAGCGAGAGGTCAGCAATGTGATGGTATTCTTGTTGAAAATGCTGATACAGGGGTAGAGCAGGCATTTATACGGACGCCCCACCTTGACATTTAACCGGGATCATGTTTGGCAGATTGTACTTGTCATGTCTTTTGGACCTTTCTTAGGTGTTACCTTTCCCTATAGGAAATTATGCAAAATGGACACTACACTATCGCCACACAAAATTTTGAAATCTAAAGCGCAGCAGCAATAATACAGTGTCAAGGGTAGGACAAATGAACCGCTCAAACCTCCACCTTCTAATCCAGTAGTGCAAAAACAGAATACAGCAGAGTCCTTGTTATCCGGAATTAAGGTATCCTGAAGTCTCAACTAACCAGCATGTCTGAGGCGTAACAGACACTTCTTTTGTGGGGCTTTCTGCGCGTGCTGGCAGTCGTTAAAATACTTACTGAGGCTCCAGCGATGTTTGGCAGTCTCCCTGTGCCTGCTAGCGGCTTCCAGAGTCTGTGTAAGGAAGTCGTCGTGTCATATGACCCAGCTGACACTCATATGACCCAGCTGACACTCCAGCTTCCGTGCACTGGGGAAGATGGAAAGCCGATGTGAGCCCGCATGGAGGTTCAGGGAGACTGCCAGACATCGCTGAAGCCTCGGTAAGTACAGTGGTTTGCAAAAGTATTCAGCACCCTCGAAGTTTTCCACATTTTGTCATATTACTGCCACAAACTGGAATACATTTTATTGGTATTCCACGTGAAAAACCAATACAAAGTGGTGTACACGTGAGAAGTGGAACGAAAATCATACATGATTCCAAACATTTTTTACAAATCAATAACTGCAAAGTGTGCTGTGCGTAATTATTCAGCCCCCTTTTGTCTGAGTGTAGTCAGTTGCCCATAGACATTGCCTGATGAGTGCTAATGACTAAATAGAGTGCACCTGTGTGTAATCTAATGTCAGTACAAATACAGCTGCTCTGTGACGGCCACAGAGGTTGTCTAAGAGAATCTTGGGAGCAACAACACCATGAAGTCCAAAGAACACACCAGACAGGTCAGGGATAAAGTTTTTGAGAAATTTAAAGCAGGCTTAGGCTACAAAAATATTTCCAAAGCCTTGAACATCCCACGGAGCAGTGTTCAAGCGATCATTCAGAGATGGAAGGAGTATGACACAATTGTAAACCTACCAAGACAAGGCCGTCCACCTGAACTCACAGGCCGAACAAGGAGAGCGCTGATCAGAAATGCAATCAAGAAGCCCATGGTGACTCTGGATTAGCTGCAGAGATCTACAGTTCAGGTGGGGGAATCTGTCCATAGGACAACTATTAGTCGTGCACTGCACAAAGTTGGCCTTTATGGAAAAGTGGCAAGAAGAAAGGCATTGTTAACAGAAAAGCATAAGAAGTCCCATTTGCAGTTTGCCACAAGCCATGTGGGGGACCCAGCAAACGTGGAAGAAGGTGCTCTGGTCAGATGAGACCAAAATTGAACTTTTTGGCCAAAATACAAAACGCTATGTGTGGCGGTAAACTAACACTGCACATCACTCTGAATACACCATCCCCACTGTCAAATGTGGTGGTGGCAGCATCATGCTCTGGGGGTGCTTCTCTTCAGCAGGGACAGGGAAGTTGTTCAGAGTTGATGGGAAGATGGATAAAGTCAAATACAGAGCAATCTTGGAAGAAAACCTCTTGGAGTCTGCAAAAGACTTGAGACTGGGGCAGAGGTTCACCTTCCACCAGGACAACAACCCTAAACATAAATCCAGGGCAGCAATGGAATGGTTTAAAACAAAACATATCCATGTGTTAGAATAGCCCAGTGAAAGTCCAGATCTAAATCCAATCGAGAATATGTGGCAAGGTCTGAAAACTGCTGTTCACAAACGCTGTCAATCTAATATGACTGAGCTGGAGCTGTTTTGCAAAGAAGAATGGGCAAGGATTTCAGTTTTTAGACGTACAAAGCTGGTAGAGACATACCCTAAAATACTGGCAGCTGTAATTGCAGCAAACGGTGGTTCTACAAAGTATTGACTGAGGGGGCTGAATAATTACGCACACCCCACTTTACAGTTATTGATTTGTAAACATTTTTTGGAATCATGTATGATTTTCGGTCCACTTCTCACGTGTACACCACTTTGTATTGGTCTTTCACGTGGAATTCCAATAAAATTGCTTCATGTTTGTGGCAGTAATGTGACAAAATGTGAAAAACTTCAAGGTGTGCGAATACTTTTGCAACCCACTGTATTTCAGGGGGGAGGTTTGTGCTATTTCTGCCGGTTGCTCAAGCAACCAGCAAGCACCTGTATCTGGCATCAGACATTCCCTGCCGGTGCGGGATACCAGGGACTTTGCTGTAGCAGGTAAACTTCAAGGAAAGGAATCTGCACTTTTGTGGCAGGAGAAAAATCCACTTTTATTGAAGCACAAACAGAGTAGCAAAAGATTAAAATTATTTTAATTGTTACTTCATTTGTGCCCTAATGAAAGTGGACTTTTCTCCTATAGGCTATCCCCTCCATACATTTCCATAATAATCCATCCTGAACCTTCGTTCCTCCCAAGAGACCCACTTATTGTCCATCTTGGTCACCTCACCTCCTCTCACTCTCTCATCCACAACTTCTCACCTCTCCTTTGGAACTCCCTCCCACAGCCTATCCGTCATGCTCCAAGCCTGGACATTTTCAAACATACCCTCAGGACACACCTTTTCAGACAAGCTTATAATTTGCTATGGCTAGAATTCAAAGCTCACTGCCTCATCTGGTAACTCCTTTGTCTACTCCCCCAGCGTCTCAAACCCACTACCAGGGGCGTAGCAATAGGGGGTGCAGAAGTTTTGACCGCATCGGGGCCCACAGCTCCTTAGCTACACCACTGCCCACTACCCTCTAGATTGTAAGCTCTCAAGGGCAAGGACCTCCTCCTTTTGTTTCCTGTTTCTGTGCACTTTATCAAATGAACATCTATCAGTAGTGGTGATGTTATTTAAACTACACATCTATTGTATGTATCTGTACTTGTGTTGCTGGGTATCCTGATTGTACAGTATGTTCAACTGCTCATGTATGTTCCCCATTGCTATGTGTTTTGCATGTTGTACAACACAACAGAATATGCTGGTGCTCTATAAATAATAATAATAATAATGATCTATCTAAATCTATCTATTTCTGTTTCTTCATGTATTTATATCTCAAGATGAGCTCTGTAAACAAGAGGAGCTGTTTCTAAATCGATAATGGCTGCTCTTTATCCACAGCTGTGCTATGCGTCCTACTTGAGTTATGGCACAGCGAGCTGAAGGTATGGCCATTAACATACCGCCTCCTCCTACAATCAGTGAGCAATTCATACCTGTCCTGTAACAATAAAATGAAATGTGAGGCTGTGACAGTGGCATTTTTTTCTAGCTTGCTGTCTGCTGTGAAGCTGAGGAAGGGAATGATGAGGTTAATGCATAAATCCCTATGCACAGTAGCATGAATACTGATTGTAAATGTCACTGTTGTGTGAGTTATTTATGCACAGTCCCAACATTTACAATTACTGCAGGATAACATTTAACTTAGAATGTCATCTATCAATAAAATCTTCATTAATTTAATTACCTTAGGCTACATTTTTCCTCATAAACAGGCGCATAGTTACATTGTATTATTATAAATAGCTAATTATATGTTAGGGCTCATGTAATAATTGCGTGCTAAAAGTGAAATCAAGTCATGTGATTGTTTTGGGCATCTCTAGCGACGTTGATTGGATCTCCTGTAGCGATAGCGTGTGTGTGAGCGTCTGCAGGAGATTGTGGACTGATCGCCATGATGTTAATCATGGGATACTAATCCTACAGAAAACTAACACCAATAATAATTCGGCCATGATATTGAAAAAAGGAGTCATCAAGGGCCGCAAAAAATCTACAGTTACATTTAAAGAGAAACTGCAACCAAGAATTTAACTTCATCCCAATCAGTTTTTGATATTCCGTTTTCCATGTGAAATCTTTTCCTTTTCACAAACGGATCATCAGGGGGCGCTGTATGACTGATATTGTGGTGAAACCCTTCCCACAGCAAACTGTGAGGACCATGGTCCTGGCAGTTTCCTGTCTGTGAACCGCATTGCATTGTGGGAAATAGCTGTTTACAGCTGTTTGCAACTGCCAAAAAAGCAAGCAGCAGCTGCTTCCAGTGACATCACCTGCCAGCAGTAAAAATGTCACCATGCGATAAATATCAGAATGTAAATCAGTGAGAGATTTTACAATGGGCAAACACTGACTAAATCATTTATATATAATTTTTGTACAAATGAAGCACTTTTTTATTATATAATTTTCACTGGAGTTTCTCTTTAAGTGATGACAGTAGAATATGGAATAACTGTAACTGGAACATGTCTCAGCAATGTAAAGGCTTTCCCTTGTGGGTTGGATCCAGTATATTGCAGTAAACCAGTGTATATCTAGCAGGGCATATGATGAAAAATGCCATGATTGCAGTTGCCATCTATAAATCTGATCTCTTCAAGTTGTGTTCAGTTACAAAGACCCCAACACTGTCTCCCACTTTCAACTTTAGAGCCTTAAAGTGGACCCAAATTAAAAATACAAGATTTCAGAAATACAATCTATTTTCTAAATTATAATAATAAATAGCAGCCTTTTTTCAACTGCATGATGACAAATATAAAATATTTTACATTTATTGAAGAAACCCCTCCCCTTCCTTTCATATTGCCGGGACAGAAACCGGCAAACTGGTGGAGTAGCTGGTGTCCAGCAAAGGAGGAATTGCTAATGGCTGCCACCTGTATAACCCTAGTAATGAAAAGAGAAGGGTGAAAAGCTTGCACTGAAATGCTCATAGGCTTGAAGGAGTGTTTATTTATCTTTGTATGTGTCAGAGAGGTGCAACTAAATATTCTGAATTAAAAAAATGTTTGGTTTGGGTCCGCTTTAAGGTTCATACACATAAATCCCTACAGTGATAGCTCTGTCCACAATCTTATACAGATGTTTCCATTTGATATAGATGAGAGCTGTGTACTGTTGCTATGGGGAGAGGAAGCCGGGCTGGTTCAAGCCAGAATGGGGCCCTGGGGCAAAGGTAACCTGGAAAAGAACACAGTACCAGCAGTGAAATATGGTGGAGGTCCGATAATGTTTTTGGGTTGTTTCGCTACCTCTGGAACTAAATGCCTTGAATGTGTGCAAGGCATCATGAACTCTGAAAATATCAAAGGATTTTGGGCTGCACTGTAGAGCCCAGTGTCAGAAAGCTTGCTTTGCGTCTGAGATCTTGGGTCTTCTAGCAGGTCAATGACCCCAAACAAACGTCAAGAAACACCCAGAAATGGGTGAGTTCTGAAGTGGCCAGCAATGAGTCCAGATTTAAATCCCATTGAACATCTGTGGAGAGATCTTAAAATTGCTGTTGGGAAAAAGTGCCCTTTCAAGAAGAGAGAATTGGAGCAGTTTGCAAAGGAGGAGTTGTCACAAATTCCATGTGAGAGGTTTAAGAAGCTTATTGATGGCTATAGGAAGCGGCTGATTTTGGTTTTTTTCCAAAGAGTGTGCAACTGAATCTTAAGTTAAGGGTGCCAATAATTTTGTCCAGCCCATTTTTGAAGTTTTGTGTGACATTATGTCCAATTAGCTTTTTTTCCTCCTTATTTTTTTTTCTTTTCTTTTTTTTTGTTCCAATACACACAAAAGAAATATACATGTGTATAGCAAAACATGTGAACTGCAATACTTTTTTTGTGAGAAATACTTGATTTTCTGGAAAAAATGTCTGGCGTGCCAACAATTAGTGATGAGCAGAAATTATGCATAGTCGTAATTTTGCACCATAATTCAAAATTACGCTGCAAAATTTTAATGAAATTTTTTTGGGAAATTCATAAGCGTAATCCAGCCATAATTTAGCGTAATTTTGCTAAATTTCATGTAATTTCATGCTGAATTTGGCGGTTAATAGCAAAGCAATCCAACATAATGGATCACTAACAATATCGCCAATGGTGTCTAAGAACCTGTGTACCCATACAACATTTCCAAACAATCTCTCCACAAAAAATCTGAGACTCATCCAATGAAAATCTAGTGTGTGCATGTACAGTCATGGCCGAAATTGTTGGTAGTGATTATCCTAATCAGCTAATTACGATTACGTGAAATTTCCAGTACATTTTTGCAACTACGCCTATACGTAATTACGATTTGTAAATTCAGTTGATTTCATATACACATTCGTAATTTGCGTAATTTTGTGCCGACTTTAGCAGTGAATAGCAAAGCCCCCATACATGATATTATCACCAAAATTGATACACAATTTTTCAAAAAGAACGAGTAGTTTTTTGAAAAAAATCAATTTCAAAAATGCAAAGGAAACATGGTTTTTAAACTGTCATTTTTCTGAGTTCAAACTTGTTTTGACTTGCTCCCAGTTTTCTCCTTAACATATATAGCAGTTCTGGTGTCAATATCATGTATGCTATTCACTGCTAAAGTCAGCACAAAATTACGCAAATTACGAATGTGTATACGAAATCAATTGAATTTACAAATCTTAATTACGTATAGGCATAGTTGCAAATATTTACTGGCAATTTCAAGTAATCGTAATTAGCTGATTACGATAATCACTACCAACAATTTCGGCCATGACTGTACATGCACACACTAGAACTCTCTACTAAATATTTCACAGCCCCACCTAGTGTTTCCACCCCACCCTTTAGATTGTAAGCCTCTGGCAGGGTCCTCCATTCCCTAGTGTAATTTACAGGATCATGTGCTCCTTTCCTATGGCAGCCTGTACTTGTATTACTGGGCCTACCTAACCAGCCCATATCGCATGATCATGTATTTTGTACAATTTGCCTTGTATAACTTTGCTCTATGTTGTATAACCTTGTTATGTCTGTCATCCTTGTATCATTGTATATATTTATTGTCCAGCGCTGCGTAATATGTTGGCGCTTTATAAATACAATAAATAATAATAATAATAATAGATTTTAATTGGATGAGTCTTTGTGGAGAGATTGTTTGGAAATGTTGTATAGGTACACAGGTTCCTAGACACCATTGGCGATATTGTTATTGATCCATTATGTTGGATTACTAATGGCCAACCTCTGTTGTTCTGCACTTTTCACTTGTATCCCCCCTCCTTAGAGCACAACAGGCTGCTGAGATGTGTGTCTGTATAATGTCTGTGTCCAGAAAGCTTCTGGAACAATCATCCTCAGTGACAATTTATGAAATCAAGAACATGGATTTACCTTGGCATGTGTGAAATTTTGGCCAAGCCAGAAATCTACTCCTGCTTTTCAGATACTTCTCTGTATCGGAAGATCATGCAGTAGTTATAAGCTCTGCTAAAGTGGTTCTCAGTCCTATTAACATTTGTGCCAGCTTCTAAAAGCTAATGCAAGATTGATACGGAATTATACTGCACCACATACAATTGATTACAGTAACCTTATCAATGACCATTTATAAAATAGTATAAAGATAATGATTGGTGGGATTTTATAACAAAAGGAAACTTGCAATAGTTCAGCTTTAAGTGAACATTTGTGGTTACCCACAACGCACCACTACTGAAATTGCAAATGATCTCTTTATGCCCCTGTAAGCCAGGCTAGCATCCAGGACCGCTGGTGTATAGCAAGCCTATAGCTTTAAATGTTACAGAGCCACATTAACCCCACAAGTAGGCAGCCTGTTTCAGACTTTTGGTCCTCCTCAGTACATGGCAGGGATTGATATGGCTGTAAAAATAATGAAAAACCTAAGGAGGTGTGAAGCTTAGAGAAAATGTAGGATATGATCACAAATAAAGCCAACAGGTAATACAGTCAAAGATTCCTAAGATGACAGATACTAGTATAAAAGATTCATATAAAAGTACATATAAGCCAAGACCTGCCATATAAAAGGAAGTACAATGACGGATAATTTTAAAACAAAAAGGTAGTCAGCAGTAGAGACCATCTGGCTGCAGCTATATAATTACCTCAGGACCACCTGATAAAACAGTGAGAAGTGACTCATAGGAAACCTTCCTCTGGAGCAAAAAGATTTCCATGGAAGGGAAAATAATATGAGCCAAGACAATTCAGCACTAAGATCTATCGAGGATGCATCAGATCTGCCATATGCCGCGGCGTAACTACAGGGGAGCAGACGCTACCACTGCAGGGAGCCCAGAGCTCTAAGAGGGCCCCAACTACTACTTCATTTCCTCTGATAAAGGGGTCCATCCTTCAGATCAGGTGTTTTTGTGGCTACACTTGTTATGGATGTGAAGATTATGATATCCACACTTGTTTTAGGACTCCTTCAAGATGGACTCCCAGGCTGTGAGGGTCACCAGAGGTAGGCAAGGGAAAGGGTGTGAACAGGGGCGTAGCAATAGGCCCTGCAGCGCCTGCGCCCTCGGGGGGGCCCGCTCGGGGCCGTTTTTTGGGGGCTGGAGGGGTGGCAGCATGAGGGGAAAGCCTTGCCCACAGTCGGCGGGGAGAGGGGAAGTTCCCCCCTCTCCCTCACCTCGGGGCTCTCCCCTCTGCGTTCTTCTCCAGCTAGTGAATGTGTGTGGGCATCGGGCAGCGGCGGCGGCGGGATACATACCTTCTTCCTTGCGTTCCATCGCCGCCTTCTCGCTCTAGCGGCTGACGTCACTTCCGGAAGCGGAAGTGACGTCAGCCGCTAGAGCGAGAAGGCGGCGATGGAACGCAAGGAAGAAGGTATGTATCCCGCTGCTGCCCGCTGCCCGCTGCCCACACACATTGAAATTCTGCAGGGGGATTTTCAGGTGTCTGCTGCCCACATTATGATTTTCAGGTGTCTGCTGCCCACATTACGATTTTCAGGTGACTGCTGCCCACATTACGATTTTCAGGTGTCTGCTGCCCACATTACGATTTTCTGGTCACTGCTGCCCACATTGCGATTTTCTGGTCACTGCTGCCCACATTGCGATTTTCAGGTGTCTGCTGCTCACATTACGATTTTCAGGTGTCTGCTGCCCACATTGCGATTTTCAGGTGCCTGCTGCCCACATTACGATTTTCAGGTGTCTGCTGCCCACATTACGATTTTCTGGTGACTGCTGCCCACATTACGATTTTCAGGTGCCTGCTGCCCACATTACGATTTTCAGGTGTCTGCTGCCCACATTACGATTTTCTGGTCACTGCTGCCCACATTGCGATTTTCTGGTCACTGCTGCCCACATTGCGATTTTCAGGTGTCTGCTGCCCACATTACGATTTTCTGGTGACTGCTGCCCACATTACGATTTTCAGGTGCCTGCTGCCCACATTACGATTTTCAGGTGTCTGCTGCCCACATTACGATTTTCTGGTCACTGCTGCCCACATTGCGATTTTCTGGTCACTGCTGCCCACATTGCGATTTTCAGGTGTCTGCTGCCCACATTACGATTTTCTGGTCACTGCTGCCCACATTGCGATTTTCTGGTCACTGCTGCCCACATTACGATTTTCAGGTGTCTGCTGCCCACATTGCGATTTTCAGGTGCCTGCTGCCCACATTACGATTTTCAGGTGTCTGCTGCTCACATTACGATTTTCTGGTGACTGCTGCCCACATTACGATTTTCAGGTGCCTGCTGCCCACATTGCGATTTTCTGGTCACTGCTGCCCACATTGCGATTTTCAGGTGTCTGCTGCTCACATTACGATTTTCAGGTGTCTGCTGCCCACATTGCGATTTTCAGGTGCCTGCTGCCCACATTATGATTTTCAGGTGTCTGCTGCCCACATTACGATTTTCTGGTGACTGCTGCCCACATTACGATTTTCAGGTGCCTGCTGCCCACATTACGATTTTCAGGTGTCTGCTGCCCACATTACGATTTTCTGGTCACTGCTGCCCACATTGCGATTTTCTGGTCACTGCTGCCCACATTGCGATTTTCAGGTGTCTGCTGCCCACATTATTATTATTATTATTTAGTATTTATATAGCGCCGACATATTACACAGCGCTGTACAGTGTATATATATATCTTGTCACTAACTGTCCCTCAAAGGATCTCACAATCTAATCCCTACTATTGCCATATGTCTATATTATGTAGTGTAAGTACTGTAGTCTAGGGCCAATTTTAGGGGAAGCCAATTAACTTATCCGTATGTTTTTGGATTGTGGGAGGAAACCGGAGTGCCCGGAGGAAACCCACGCAGACACGGAGAGAACATACAAACTCTTTGCAGATAGTGCCCTGGCTGGGATTCGAACCAGGGACCCAGCGCTGCAAGGCGAGAGAGCTAACCACTACGCCACCGTGCTGCCCACATTACGATTTTCTGGTCACTGCTGCCCACATTGCGATTTTCAGGTGCCTGCTGCCCACATTACGATTTTCAGGTGTCTGCTGCCCACATTATGATTTTCTGGTGACTGCTGCCCACATTACGATTTTCAGGTGCCTGCTGCCCACATTACGATTTTCTGGTGTCTGCTGCCCACATTACGATTTTCAGGTGTCTGCTGCCCACATTACGATTTTCAGGTGCCTGCTGCCCACATTACGATTTTCAGGTGTCTGCTGCCCACATTACGATTTTCTGGTCACTGCTGCCTACATTGCGATTTTCTGGTCACTGCTGCCCACATTGCGATTTTCAGGTGTCTGCTGCCCAGATTACGATTTTCAGGTGTCTGCTGCCCACATTACGATTTTCAGGTGTCTGCTGCCCACATTGCGATTTTCAGGTGTCTGCTGCCCACATTACGATTTTCAGGTGCCTGCTGCCCACATTACGATTTTCAGGTGTCTGCTGCCCACATCACGATTTTCAGGTGTCTGCTGCCCACATTACGATTTTCAGGTGCCTGGTGCCCACATTACGATTTTCAGGTGTCTGCTGCCCACATTACGATTTTCAGGTGTCTGCTGCCCACATTACGATTTTCTGGTGTCTGCTGCCCACATTACGATTTTCAGGTGTCTGCTGCCCACATTGCGATTTTCTGGTGTCTGCTGCCCACATTACGATTTTCTGGTGTATGCTGCCCACATTAGGATTTTCTGGTGACTGCTGCCCACATTGCGATTTTCTGGTTACTCTTGCCCACATTGCGATTTTCTGGTGACTGCTGCCCACATTGCGATTTTCTGGTGACTGCTGCCCACATTGCGATTTTCTGGTGACTGCTGCCCACATAAGGATTTTCTGGTGACTGCTGCCCACATTAGGATTTTCTGGTGTGTGCTGCCCACATTATGATATTCTGGTGACTGACTGCTGCCCACATTAGGATTTTCTGGTGACTGCTGCCCACATTACGATATTCTGGTGACTGCTGCCCACATTGGGATTTTCTGGTGACTGATGCCCACATTGCGATTTTCTGGTGACTGCTGCCCACATGGCGATTTTCTGGTGACTGCTGCCCACATTGCGATTTTCTGGTGAACTCTGCCCACGTTACGATTTTCTGTCCCACATTACGATATTCTGGTGAACGCTGCCCACATTACGATTGTCTGGTGAATGCTGTCCACGTTACAATTTTCTGGTGACTACTGCTCACGTTACGATTTTCTGGTGAACTCTGCCCACATTATGATTTTCTGGTGAACTCTGCCCACATTATGATTTTCTGGTGAACGCTGCCCACATTACGATTGTCTGGTGAATGCTGTCCACGTTACAATTTTCTGGTGACTGGTGCCCACATTACGATTTTCTGGTGAACTCTGCCCACATCATGATTTTCTAAAGGCCCACATTACGATTTTCTGGTGAACTCTGCCCACATTACGATTTTCTGGCCCACATTACGATTGTCTGGTAAAATGCTGCCCACTTTACAATTAATTTACAGTGAAACGCTGCCCCATTACGATTATTTGGCACCTATGGGGGGGGGGGGGGGGGCCCATCCAAATATTCGCAGGGGGGCCCAGTGATTTCTAGTTACGCCCCTGGGTGTGAATGTTGAAGGTCCTAATCAAAGTTTCGCCTGATGCCCCAAGATTTATATTTACGCCCCTGGTTATAACATGTTTAAGATTCTGGCCAGAGGCAGCCCCAACCAGCCAATTCGGCTGAAAACCATCTAGCGTTTGAATAAGGCTTGACCATTAGATGCCCAGATGTCTAGACTGGAAAATGAAAGCTGGCCAGAGCTAATTGTTGTCCTGTATCGCAAGAGTATCTTCTGTGTTGCCCCAATGGAAGCCATCACATTGCACCGCGAGCAATGTGATAGCCCCCTAGAGCTGCCATTGCATCTACGTCACTATGTGCTGATTTTGTGTAGCTCAACAGCATACTGCAAAAGGAGCCTAAAGTTTCCCATACACTGTACAATAAAATGATCTGATTTTACTGCAATTCGATAAAAACGATTACCGGTAGTTGTCCCGAAGAATTGAAAGCTCTTTTTTTTTTATTCAAGCGAGACATCCCAATTTTTTCTATATACGTTGACCGGAAGTGGTTTATTTTTCTGATAAATTTATGGAAATTGAATGGTGAGTAGTTTGTCAATTTATTGATCTATAGACCCAAGCGTTTTTTTGAATTTCAATCCATTTTTCTTCATAATTGGGGAAAAATTTAACTCAGATGTGGTACATTTGTCAGATTTTTTAAATTGCAACCATCAATCAGAAACGTTGATTGTAATTCTTGTATTGAAAATAAATGTAAGTTTAAAAAATGGTATGGTGTTTGGCCACCTTTAGTGTTTACATTTTTTAATTTGGTACACCAAAAAATTGCCAGGCCAGGCCTTTCTGCACCATATCAGGACTGTGTCTGTAGATCAAAGTCAGGTGACATTGAGGGGACACATCTTGCCCATGTTGTGCGGTGCATCCTCATAAAATCTGTTCATCGATTTTCCTCACAAAGCCAATGGATTTTATAACAAAGAATGAGTTAATATTGCAATGCTGCCTCCTCTTTCTGTCCAGAGAATTGGTTAAACATCTGGAAAAAGATAAAGAAAAAAAAAATATGTGAAATCATTTTTCATCATCTCTGGCAAAAACTTTTTTCCTCTTCCGTCTGGAGAGAATTTAGCGAAGTCTTGTTACATATGGGAAGGAAGGTCTCCATGTAATGAATTGCACGCACACCTGACTTCTCTAGCCAAATGTGCGCTGGATTGTCTGAGGTTCTCCTAAGCCCATAGACTTACATACCCACAGTCGCCCTATTTATCATTGACATCCACAGATCTGAGGACACAGCAGCGGCGCAGATCAGTTCAACATATGCCTCTGTTCCCTGCAACTTCATGGATGTTAGCACTCATTCATGCCTGTTTTATTTATAGATTTGAAATTTCTGTGCGCTTCTGAATGCTGGCAGAAGGAACTTGGCCTCAAAGGGCTTACAGTGCAATTTTTCTACTCGAGGCAACGAGTGATGGAATTACCTGCAGACACATAAGAAAAACAAAGCTTGCATTATGCAAAATGGGATGCTTATCACTGTAATGTTGCCCTTAAGGCCAGTGCTATGCTCTAGGAATCCTAAGCACAGGTATGACTTCTTGCTTTCCCACTCAGAAAGGACAGTCCGCATAGCCAGACGCGTAGGCAGTATTATTCTGCTGGTGATGAATCGCTTTTAGCACTTAATCTGCTCTGCCTCGTCTGTTTTTTTTGGATATGTTGTCAAATGTGTAAGCCCTTTTTTGAGCATCGATACAGCGTAATATGTTGCAACAGAACTTATCAGTCTGTTTTATAGTGTATTCTGCTTTATGGTGGACACATGCAAACACATCGATCAGATGTTTTTCCATTTCCCAAAATGTTGCTACTTATTACCATTTCATACTCATATGCTGTTTGATTATATTATATAGAGGGTTGTCACTGTACAAGCAGAGGTGTATCTAGGGAAAACTACGGCTATGGCAAACACTGAAATCAGCCCCTGGGGAAAAGAGGTTGTGGGGCGGCGCACCCTCCAAATATTTTAACATGTGAAGAGAACTATGGCCTGTAAGAATGGAGTATCGTAGTTCAGCCTATAAATATCCTCCAATAACAGTTAGGTAGCTTGTTTACCTAAAAGATGCAAGCAAGCCACAGAATGCCCTCCAGATAAAAACTGGAATCTGTATGGAGTACATCCTATGGAATAGTGCCCCAGTAGGAGATGCCCATGGCACATGCCATGCCTGCACCCTTGTAGATACACCTCTGTGTGCAACTTATTCATATTTGAAATAACATGATTTGCCATAAGTTCCCGAACCGGACGCAAACATTTACTTTGTGCTGTGTAGGGACAACTTATTTTTTATTATGTAAAGAGACGATTTAATTCATTTGATTGAGTGATGTCCTATAAATCACTTTTATAATAGCTAGCCAAGAGTCCTTTTATGATCCACTTACTGCATAACAGAATGTTAGTGCCATAGGCTGCAATCTTCTTAGAGAGATTCAGTCTGTGTCTGGTCCCTCGAGTGGCAGAATGATGCACTCCAAACAGCACCAAATGTAATGAACAGGGCCACCGACTTCATTTCAATACATTTTTGTTAAAGAAAGTTTTGTACAAATTAAAAATGTAAGAAATACAACTTTTATTTTCCCATGTAGAAACATATTTAGAACAAAAAGCGTTAAGCTAGTAACATACAGCCTCAAATTCCTGAAAACCCACCAACTTCTTCAACTCTTCTTCTGTTCATGTGATTAAATTTTTACTTTCAAAAGGTTTTATTGTGCAGATATGCATACACAATCATTAACAGTACCGCAATATTTAACCATGCAATTTTGAGCAAGATCTTTCCAGCATTTTGGCCTGAAATGCATCAAAATGATAATCGGGCAGCCATGTTGCGTCATTGATCTCGATAAAATTCAACCATTATGATCCATCTGGCTGGATATCGATGATGTAAATCAAATAATGTATAGGGACCTCTACTCTCCTCATGTGCCCAGACGGTTGGATATCGGTTTGCAGCATTGCTAGTGTTTGCTTTGTCAGACTTGAGGGCCCTTCTCTACCCGTTCTTATGCTAAATCATGCAACCACTACACTGAATACGTCCACTTTACTTACTTTGGGTGTTTAATAGTTTTACTTCACTTAACAGCAAACACTGGTGGCTCAGAGCACACCTGACCCTACATTTAGCCATAATGCAGTATATTCTAGTGTTTTCTAAATGTACTACACTATTTGCAGTATGATTGTACAAAAGAGAAGAGGGTTTTTCTAGATCCCTAGATTCTAGATATGCCCCCAGTAGGAAGAGGTGGTGACCAGGATGGATTGTTGCTGAAAAAAGCTAGATATAAGAAATAGCTTGACTTGTTTAGCTAACAGAGGAATGAAGAAAACATTGAGTTTAAATATTTCTTGCAACTATTACGGTATTTCTGCTTTTTCCTAGATTTGGGGTCTACAGTTTACATTTAGTAGCCTTTGATTTGGGGTGGTATGTTTTGCTTGGTTTTTATTGTGCCATTTGGTCATGTTTCAATGTATTTTTGATTTTCTTCAAACCTTGAATGGTTTAAGAAATAGTCTTTGGCCATACAGCCAGTGAGCCTTGGGATAAGTCCTCACTGAGCTTCCAGGTTAAAGGTCACTTTATGCATATGTTATACAATGTACACAATACAATGACATTTGTAAAGCGCTTTTGCACTGTGTCTTCCATTTCTTTATATTCATTTTACAATGGAATAAAACAGTAAATAAAAATACGACATGCAAATCCACACATCTATGTATAAACACAAGTCTAAAAAGTCCTTCTACCTCCTCTGTTTGAATGGTGTTCTTGAAGATGTTGAGCTTGTTATAGTGTTGATAGTGTTGATATAACCTTATGAGGGATATAAAAATGAGATGCTAATAATTTGGTCTTGCATGCAAATTTATTGTAAATTGTTTAGGGCAGGGGTCCCCAAACTTTTTCGGTCAAGGGCCGGATCAACATACTTCAGACTGCTGGGGGCCGGAACACACATAAAATGATGATGAAAAACATTACATTGAATCTAGGTATTGATTTCCCCCAATCATGTCCGGAGGAGACCTCCAAGCAGCAACCATTTAGTCATGCGGCGCCCGAAGAACGTCTTTGTGCACCAGGCCGTAGTTTGAGGACCACTGGTTTAGAGCTTGAAAATTGGCCAATCAGAATTATGATGCCTTTGATTTGTTCAGTTCTAACCTAATTTCGGTTAGCTCTCATCTTTAGCATTTCAAAAAAATCTGATCTTGTACCGAGACTCTTTGGAATATGGAACTCTACAGAAGTCTATATACAGTAGATTCAGAAAGGTTTGGTATTGAGTGCAGCAGAGATTTGTGCTACATTACAGAGATTCAGCCAGTGGCTTAGTTATGTGCTGGCAGTGGATTGTAAATCTTGTCTATACAATATGAGCTGAAATTTTATCTCTGTTGGCAAGCACAACTGAAGTAGTATAATCTGGTCCTGTCATCCACTTCTGGAGAGGGTAAGTACGATTAAAACCATGCATGTGGAACACAATTATAGACACTTCCCCTGAGCTTAATTTGAATTTGGTTTTTATATTATGCAAAATTTGAATTATGTTATAGCTCTGACATTTTTCGCAAAGCATTACAAAGTACATTAAACAATTCTCATCACTAAGTGTCCCTCAGAGAATCTCACAATGTAATCCCCACCATAGTCATAGTCTCATGCCCCTACTGTAGCCTAAGGCCATTTTTTTTTATTTTGGTGGGTGACGGTGGGGACCAATTGACTTAGTAGTGTGTTTTGGGGGGGATGTGGGAAGAAACCTGCACAAGCTCATACATACGTCATGTAGATAGTATTCTGGACAGAATTCAAACCTTAAAGTATATCTGATACAGATTGAAGTTTTTAAATTGAACACAGCAGTATGTTTGCCAGCAAGGTACATACCTGTGTGCGCTCTGAGATGTCTGGTCTGGTCCCCAACATCCGTGTAATAGACCTGAACAAGGTTTTTGATTTTCTGAGAAAGTCAAACTTCAAAAATGGAAGAGGCAGGCTGCGGTGGTTAGTTCCTCCCAAACCCAGCCTCCTACATGCCCCTTGCCCGCCTCTTTGCTTGCTCCGGTTCTTAATCATGCTTCCTGCACCTGCTCAGCACAGCCTGTGTTCTATACTAGATTATGCAATCTTACTGTCGATCGCCCCTCTTGTGGACTAGAACAGTCTCTATTTTGACCTATGACACTGTACTATTATCAAATCATTTGCATGATCTTGTTTTGTTGTAAGCTTCCTGTATGTCCTAACTTGGATGTTAACCCATTTATCTATTGTGTAGCGCTGCATAATAAGTTGGCACTTTATAAATACAATAAATAATAATAATAAGTATAGATAGTGTTTTTTATGGAAGTTTGGGTGATTGAGCAGGGAAAGGTAATACCCATGTAATCACCCCACCAATACTGTATAATCATTATAGGAAACAGGGATATCTTGGTATAGGAAACAGATACACCATGGACTGTTCATACGAAAATAGCTAATTTATTAATCCTTTAAGTACACTTCAACTTCTATGCCATATCCCATGTTACAAAGTCACTTGTCAAAAGGCCACGTGAAAATGTTTATTATCCTCTATAATTCACTCAAACTTAATTCCTGAAAGCTGAAGGAAACACAGCACAGATCTCAATTCACTAAGATCATGCTAGTAATAATAAGGCTGAGCAGGACCAGGCTGAGGCAGAGGCGAGAGAGGCTCCAGCCTCAGGGCGCAGTGTACGAGGGGTGCACAACTCACTCAGCTATCATTCCTCTATTGTGTTTGAAGAGCAGAGATAAATAAGAAAAGAGGATACATGGCAGTGACTGCAAGACAGATAACTAGAGATTAAGGTGAGTGTGTGTGTGTGTGTGTGGGGGGGGGGGGGGGGGGGCTTAGGGGCCCTTGGGCGCCTCTTAGTCTAATAACAATTAGTGTGTGACGGCTGGGGTAGGAGGGATGGAGTGGCGCACTTTGGTGTCTCAGCCTTGTGTACTGGAGGACCTTGTCCCGGTTCTATGTGAGAGTGAGTATACCTACATATACATACATCGAGGTCTCTCTCTTAATTCCTCCCTATGTGCCTACTGTGTGTATTAGTCTCTACACAGAGTCCTCTTGTGCACAAAATATTAAAAAATAAGCAGTCTCTAGTAACACTCCACTTAACTCAGACCAGGTGAAAATTCCTCTCACACTCTAGGGTTATTATCACTTACATTCCTCTCTGTAAATTAACATCCTGTTTTTAAGTTTAGGATTCAGTTGATAATTTAAGGATTCAATTGTTAACTTTAGGAGTCACCCCTTAACTTAAGGAAATAATCCTTAATTTAGGGATTGCATGAGGTAAATTGCTTTGTGAATACAAAATAGTTTGTCACCATGGTGATAACAGTAAAAATGTCATTTACCATTTAAGCCGCCTGGATGTGATTGTCACATCCAGGCGGCTGCTGTTGCGCTGCTGCGCACTCCCGCACGCGATCGCATGCCCGTGCGTGCACATGTTGCCCCTTGTTAGCCCGGAGATCAATGAATGGGAACATATTTCCCATTTATTGATCTAAGGCCCCGGCAGAAAGACTGACAGCTTCTTATCAGAAGCTGCCGTCTTTCTGATAAAAAAAAGTTTCCTGTCCTCCTTATGCTTCCTGGAAGCGAGAGTGCTCGCTTCCATGACTAAAAAATGTTTTTTGACTGTGACCATCTTGTGGCCAAATAGTAAAACTGCATCTACATACATTTTTTTCATAAAATAAACACACATTATTACATTTAAAATTAACTGTTTACCTCCCACACCAAAAATTACCCAAATAAAATTTTTAATGAAAAAAAAATTACAATAATAAAAGAAAACATAAATAGTTACCTGAGGGTCTGAACTTTTATTAATATGCATGTGGAGATGGTATATTACAATTTTTTTTTAGATTATAAGCATGTAAATAGTGATGGACGCAAAACTGAAAAAATGCACCTTTGTTTCCAAATAAAATATTGGCGCTATACACTGTGATAGGGACATAATTTAAATGGTGTAATAACCGGAACAAATGGAAAAATAAAATACATAGGTTTTAATTATGGTAGCATGTATTATTTTAAAGCTATAATGGCCAAAAACTGAGAAATAATGAATTTTTTTCCATTTTTGTTTCTTATTATTCCTGTAAAAATTCATTTAGAAAAAAATAATTCTTAGCAAAATGTACCACCCAAGCAAATCCTAATTGGTGGCAGAAAAAACAAGATATAGATCAATTCATTGTGATAATTAGTGATAAAGTTATTGGCGTATGAATGGGAGGTGAAAATTGCTCTGATGCATAAGGTTAAAGACAGGAGATAAACTTAGTGAATTATGAACTTGTGAATTATATGGCCCATTGTTACAAAATCAAAGCAGCTCCTTCTACAAAGACGCAGTGCCACAGGATATGGGAGAAATGTTCTGTTCTGTAGGGCGATTACAAAGTAGGAACCAAAATATAATTCCAGGTCCTCTGCAACATGGTTGAGGAATACTTTAATAACGCCACATGATCAGGGGCTCATATACTCGTCCATCAAAAACTTCATGGTATAAAGAAGAATCTTAGTTGCGATGACTTAGAGGAAGATCAGAGTCACATTTTAGGATACATCAATATAGAAACGCTGACATTTCCTAAGGGTTTAATTTTACTTCATTTTAGCTTTTGTGTGTATTTATTAATTGATTTCATAATCTTTTTCACACAGTAACATAAACAAACAATATATGTGAGGTACTAGACCTGTTAATGCATTAATAGGAAAAACAAGAATCTTAGTGAAGAACGGTCTTAAGCAAATGCCTTCTTGTTCAAACATGAACAATAGATATAATATTGTATAACTGTAGGGCAGTTACCTATGCACAGTTTCCCAGACTCATCAGTGTGTGGAACCCAAGATTGTAAGCTACAATAGGTTTTCCAATCGAGAGAGAGAGGGAGACATGGTGTGAGGGGTGGACGTTTATGTCCAAGGGAGGGGTTGGACTATGAAGATGGCAGGTAAGCAATGGTGAAAAGATGAGTCTTTAAGGCCTGCTTGAATGAGTTGAAGGTGGGGACGAGCCTGATGGAGGGAGGAGGGAGTTTTCACCATGATTGTTGTATAGAGGAACTGTACAGTGATGACATCATCCAGCAACTGCTAGTGACTTCGCCAGGGATTCCCACAATAAGGTTTGGGATTTGGCTCCCACACTGCAGGTTTCAGTGGTATGTCGGAAGAAAATGACTATTGTAATCTAATAGCTAGACAATAGAGCCATATCAATCCCTGCCATGCACTGAGTAGGACCTAAATTCCGGAACAGGCTGTAGGCTTGCTACAGCAACAGTTGATGCTAGCCTGGCTTCGGGGCATGAAGAGATAATTTGCATAATCAGTAGCAGTGCATTGTGGGTATCCACAGATGTTCACTTAAAGCTGGATTATTGTAAATTCCTTCTGTTTTAAGAAGGCAAACCACACTATCTGGACAACGCGCAACAACATATGTGCCCATATATGTGTCTTACACAAGCTGTATTTAGGGCAGATGCATTAATGCAGAATTTTAATGAAGAGCTCTACTCAATGCCACCCAGCAGCAAGGATGGAGTTGTATAGAAGGAAGTGATAGATATACTCCGTTAGGGACAGCCAGTCATTTCTTCAGTTTGGTGAAGTCAATGGGAACAGGCCTTCACAAACATGCCTGGGCTGCAGTACTGGCACATTCCAGCAGATGGAGAGGGAACTGCCAGCTCTTTCGTACACATTTTTGGATTATCCTATGTTAAACCATTTAACTCATACCAATTTCTGTGGATTTTGAAAATGTTGTTATCCATTAAAGAAGTACAGTTCAATCCATCAGTGAATCTTAGTCCATTTCCCGTCCTCCTTTTTAGAATGCTTATTCAATTTAATTTAAGGCCTTTACATGGCCACATTGATGCTCATTTTCCTAGAAGTTTTCGTATCGAGAGACACTGGCTATGCCGCTGGGGAGATGAGTACCACAGTTCTCTATGGGAATGCCAGGGATATCACAATGGGGTGCTCGTTAGCTGCATCTGTTCAGTGTTTGTATTTATGAGTCATAAAAGGTTTTGCATGCATGGTCTCAGGGTGGCGAATGCCTTTTAAGCATGCACAGTGCCTGATATTTTTCCAGCATTAAGCTTACAGTTCCACTCTGGCAGTTTTATGCCACAAAAACGCTGTGACCAAATGCACCAAATCCGAATGTGGCAAGAAGCAGTAAAGTGCATAGATAGAATGTCCACGCAAATGTCCGTTGTGCCGTTCATGTGAATGGGCCTTGCGGAATGCTAATTTCAAACTGTTGGGAGCGATGTGCTACATATGATGATAAGGTAAGCTGAAGTAAACCCACAGCTGAACTCTGGTACCCTACCTTTTGTGCCCTCACCTCTCTCTTTAGATTGTGAGCCTTTGGGCAGGGTGCTCCTCCTTTTGTGTCCTACCTGATCATGCACCTCCATTACTGTGAACCCATGCCATGCATTTGAGTGAACCAAACATGCCTAATCTCTATGCTCCATCCAGTGACTAACTAAGCATTACCTTGTATTCATACTGTGCTGCATGATCTGGTCTTTCTTGTATTCCTGTATTGTCATATTGCTGTATGTCACCCCTAAATATTGTCTGTAACCTAAACTAATGTCCAGCGCTGCGTAATATGTTGACGCTTTATAAATACAATAAATAAATAAATAAATAAGTAATCATCCATGATAACCAGTGGCATAACTAGAGATTGTGGAAACTATGACTAAGGGCACACCTTGAGCCCGATACGCATCCGTTTGATCCTGTGGATGTCTATGTCTTACGTGTGGATTTTTTCAATAAACATAACTGGCTTTTATGCACTTAACTGATGTTTGCAGATCCTTTCCTTGTTGATTCCTATAGAAAAACTTCCATAGGGCCATCAGCTGCAGGAACTCTCGAGCAATGCCACCTCCCACTACCACATGGACAGGAGGTAATTGGGCAATTTTAATTCTCATGCTATCTACACTGCATTTAGTTCATGGGCACTGAGACAAAGTCAGAGGATGACGGATCGTAAGAAACTTAAAGCGGACCTCCAGTGAATATCACATATCTTGCAGACATGGAGCGCCGGGGGTGATTTACAAAAAGAAGACATGGCAGCCAGGTGATTATATCTCGATAGAAGAAGAAGACCCAGTGAATCTGTGATATTCACTAGAGGTCCATCAAGTACCACCTGGGCCCCCTCTGCACCAAGGCCCCATAGCAGTTGCAATGGCTGCTATGGTTATTGCTACGCCCCTTAATAACTACTTGTCAGAATGATCAGATAAATAACGTTGAAACAATGTGACAATTTTGACTTATTGTAAATATTAGCCTCAATCTCTCTCCTTCTACAACCCAAACCCTCCTACTGATGGGTGGTTTCACTGACCAATAGGGAAGCTTAGGTTCTTAGGTAATTATACTCAAATTTCCCAACTTGTATTTTGACATCAAATTTCACTACAAGTAATCTCTGATTATGTGCTTATTGCATTTTATAGTTTCTTTCCCTAGGGCCCATTCACACTGGGGATCGTAAAACGCTAGCAAAATTGCTAGCATTTGCAGCGACAATATTTTTGTGGTAAACATGTATCTTTTACTGTATATAATTTCGTGATTTCTGTGTGATCGTGATTTGCTGTTTTTTTTTTCCATTGCAATCGTGATCGCTCTAAAATCAGGAAAAGCACTACGTTTGCATTTACTACGAATCATGAGATCACTGCCATATACTTTACATTACACTAGCGCTTTTTAAAGCGCTAGCGATCGCTGGCAATACAGCAATCTGCGATAAACGCCCGCAAATCGCCCTATTGTGAATGGACCCTAAAGGCCCATACACACGTTGGACTTTTGCGAACGACGGGTCGTTTAAACGTCCCGTCGTTCAGTCGTCCGCACACCAAATCGGGCGTGTGTACAGACTGTCGTTCGGATGATAAGACTGCTTTTGAGCGATCCGCCCGGCGGATCGCTCAAAAGCAGTCTTATCACCCAAACGACAGTCTGTACACACGCCCGATTTGGCGTGCGGACGACTGAATGACGGGACGTTCAAACGACCCGTCATTCGCAAAAGTCTGACGTGTGTATGGGCCTTAAGAGTTGCTGCAAGTCAGTGCTTTCAGACATCTTAGCTTGAATACAATCCTACCGCTATAATTGCTTTTAACTATTGCAAATGCAAAACACGAGAGCCTAAATGAATATCTTATCCAGGAGATTATCATCATGCCATTAACATTGCTAGGCTAATGTATATGCTCCCCGTATACTATCTGAAAGTAAACACCCAACTGATGGGAAATATGAAATCCTTGCTTACTGATGTGTGCCTGATACACATGTGTGTTTGCAGTGTTCACGGTTAAAAACACTTCCCAATATTACACGGATGCTTAAATAAACCCCATTAAACTTCAACTCTCTTCTCATGAATATTACAGGCTTGACTTTCTATGGCACTGAGATTCCCCCAGCTCTAGTCTGCGCAGACATTAATCAAGTGAATCATTGCATTATAGGTGCATTGTCCATAACCCTTTATCTGAGCCTCTGGGCTCCTCATTACAGAAAGCGCTATTATCTTGGCATATAATTCTGCTATTCCTTCTCTAAACCATTTCATTAACTCTCATTCTGATGCATGTCATATACTAGATAAGTCACTTTATCATGTAATACACTTCAGTACACCCTGTTATGCTATAACAGTTAGTGCCACGTCGCAGGAAAAGGACAAACTAGTCAGGCTACTGGGCCCTTTTGTCTACAAGACACACTTATACCCCTCTCTGAAGCAGTTAAAGGAAAAGTCTTAAAATTTAAAATATATGTAAACACACATAATTAAGAAGTACGTTTCTTCCAGAGTAAAATGCGCCATAAATTACCTTTCTCCTATGTTGCTGTCACTTACAGTAAGTAAAAGAAATCTGACATTACTGACAGGTTTTGGGCTAGTCCATCTCTCCATAGGGGATTCTTAGCATGGCTTTTACTCTTTATAAAGACACTCGATGAAAAAAATTATATAAAGATGCTGACCATCCTCCCTGCACACTATTTTGGCAGTTGGATGGAGCAACTGCCATTCACTGAGTGCTATTGAAAATAAAGAAAACCCTGAGAACCCCCCCCCCCCCCCCATGAGGTGATAGGCTAGTCCAAAACCTGTCGGTTCTGTCAGATTTCTCCTACCTACTGTAAGTGACAGCAGCATAGGAGAAAAGTACTTAATGGCTCATTTTACTCTGGAAGAAACCTACTTCTTATCTGTATATGTTTATATATATTTTACATTTTAAGTTGTTCGCGACAGTGGTCCTTTAATAGTGACACCTTCTTATTGGCTTCTTTTGCCATACCCACGATATTATCTTTTGCCATCAAGAGAATCTTAAGCCAGTTCTATAGCGTGTAGAACACCACACAATGGGCTGAAGCCTCAACGTGTATTTATCAAGCAGTGCCAAGCCAAACACACTCACGGCACAATGGCTAACCCTTGCATGGCCCCCAGTGATTAATTGTGTTCAAATGTGGACATTTTCATGCTTTTATTGCGGCTGCACAAAGAATGGAACCTTATTATAATATGTAAATGATTTGTATAATGACTTTAAGACAACCCATGTAGGTGAGAGCGAATCTCCCTCTATTATAGGGTTTTATTTATCACGCTTTTCCTAATTGCTGGACATTTAGCAGACACATGAAAATATATGGGATCGGCCAAAAAGGTACCTCGACATGGTATTTTTTTTAATGATGCTCCTAATAGTGTAATCAAAAAACAGAGATTGTTTAAATGTGCTATTTTATTAGTTGGATAATAAGATAGATACTTTAGATGGATGTACAAAAATAGGGACAATTTAATCACTTATTAAAGGGAATAAGAACAGGTGACGCATTTAAAGGGAATCTGAAGTGAAAATAAACACATGATATAATGATTTGTATATGTAGTATAGCTAAGAAGTAGAACATTAGTAGCACTGGTGAATAGCATGGTAGCCCCAAGTATGGGACTCAATTAGCTATAGCGTGGGCAGCAGCTCTTCCGCTTTACCAACCTGTTTTTGCTATTAAGGCACACCTGAAGTGAGAGAGATATGGAGGCTGACATATTTTGTATCCGTTTAAAGGGAATCTGAAGTGAAAATAAACTTATGAGATAATGAATTGTATGTGTAGTACAGATAAGAAATAGAACATTGCTAGCAAAGATATATGTCTCATATTGTTTCCAGTACAGGAAGAGTTAAGGTAGCCATACACTGGTCGATTTGTCATCAGATTCGACCATCAGATAGATCCCTCTCTGATCGAATCTGATCAGAGAGGGATTGTATGGCTGCCTTTACTGCAAACAGATTGTGAATCGATTTCAGCCTGAAACCGTTCACTATCGGTGGTGGTGGTGGTGCTGCTGCTGCCGCCGCTCCCCCGCTCCCCCCGCATACATTACCTGCTCCGCCGGTGCGACTCCTCAGGTCACCGCTGCTCCGTCTCCGCTCTGCTCTCCAGGTCCAACAAGCTTCACTTCTCCTGTCTGGGGGAAGTTTAAACAGTAGAGCGCCCTCTACTGTTTAAACTTCCTGCCGGGACAGGAAGAAGTGAAGCCTGCTGGATCCGGAGCCCAACGCGGAGACGGAGCAGCGGTGACCGGGGGGATACGCGCCGCCGGAGCAGGTAATGTATTGCAGCTGTATTGCGTCGGTCGTTGGGCACTCGAACGCCGCTAGCAAAGCGCTCCCTACCTGCGGGCGATCGACGGTAATTTCCCGCACGGAGCGATCGACAGGATCTATCTATTTCAGGACGAAATAGATCGAAATTTAGCGTGTAGCATGAACGATGTGACAGCAGATTCGATCCCAGTGATCGAATCTGCTGTTGATCGGCGGGGAATCGGCCTAGTGTATGGCCACCTTTAAGAAACTTCAGTTGTTATCTATGCAAAAGAGCTTATCTGAGCTCTCCGACTAATTTAGTCAGAGAGCAATGCTCTTTTCTGAAGCACTTATCTTAACCTGTCTCTCATTGTTTCTTTTTTTGTGTTATGCTGGTCATACACGGCTCGATTTTGAGCCATTAAGATGGCTCGATAGATAACTTCCGACATGTCCGATCTCCCGCCCGATCATTTCGCCGCTCGTTTACGGATTGCAGCGAATGGAAAAAGATAGGAAAAACGAGCGGAAGATAAGGGAATTGACTGCGGAATCGGGCGGCAAAATGATCGAGCGGGAGAATCGAGCGGCAAAATGATCGAGCGGGAGAATCGAGCGGCAAAATCGAGCCGTGTATGCCCAGCATCAGGTTTTCCTGCAGCGCTAATGATCCTTTGAACTTTCCTGCTGTGTTTCATAGTTTAAAATAGAGAGTATAGTTTGTAAACTGCAAATATTAGAGATTGATGGATTGTTATAAAAAAAAGCTATCTAACTGAAAATAAAAATAAGAGAGACGTTTCCTTGCTACTATTGTTCTATTAATGTTCTATTTAATTTAATTAAAGGTTGTCATGTATGTTTAAAGGCGATTGATGTAACGTGTTTGAAGGATGATTTTGTTTTATTTAAACCAATCATATCATTTGAAGGTTGCTAAAAGTGAATTAAGCTCCCACGATTTCATTTGTAAACAGTGATAATGGTGTTTTACTTTTGCTTCCACGGCACTCATGGCTTCCTGGGAATAATATGCAAATCAGTATTATCTGGGTTAAGTTTACCGAAGGGCAGATTATTTTTGTCTGAATCTGCAGAAACGCAGGGAAGCCGCAGACAGATTTTGTATGATAAGAGCATAGAAGGGTGGCCAAAATAATGTAAACCAATACTAATAATATACTAATATAAAAGATCTAGTAAGGAGAAGGACCTTCCTTTGCGTTCAGAACTGGGTTCTTTGCCTTGCATTGGGGAAGTGCCAATACCTCAGGTGTATGTACGCTAGTGTTCCAGGTCTTGATGCATGCCTGTCCTATGAAAGCAAAAACAGTGATTTGCTTTGCTTTGCCCTCCGCCATATTATACATTATACTTTTTACTAGGGGTATTGCTAGTCTCAAAGATCAGTGGCACATGCTCTGGATCTATTCTGGGGTACCCCAGATGTCCCCCAGGCAGGGTCAGCTGTGGTGCCTCAATGCTGGTAGCTGTGGTGCTTCAAACGGGGGTATGCTGGATGCTGTGGTGCATCTATGTGGGCATACTGGGTGCTGCGGTGCCATGTTGAGTGTTGTGATCCCTTATGGGAGCATGCTGGGAGCTGTGCTTCTTCTAAGAGGGCTTGCTGGGAGTTGTGGTGCCGCAATGGGAGGCCCGTGGGAGCATGGGAGATGGTCCACTAGGAGGTCAGTGAATGCTATGATGGTATAACCTGACAGCAGGCCAGCCCGCGCAGCAGAAAGACAGACCAGCCAGCACTCAAACCGGATAACTGCCTAGTTATGTTTAAGTGACACTGCCTATGTGATATGCTACATTTTTGTTTTGCTGTCTTAATGGAGAAGGGGCTTCATCCAGCATTTTGCTATTAAGTTCATGTAAATTTGGCTTTACCCATGACCAGACCCACATTCTGGTGCATGGCCACACCCATTTTCCCGCTTAAGTGCCCATAAGTGCCCCGCGTCTCTTAGGATCCTAGAAACACTCCTGCTTTTTACACCCCTAGGCCTAGTTTCTTGCAGTTCCCCTTCCATCTGCAGCACCTCCCCCCCCCCAGTCCATGTACAGTCCCCTCTCCCATGTGTAGCTTTCATATACAGTAGCCTCCCTCAGTTATATATGTATTCCTTTGGCACCAACTCCCTATTTCCATTTGTTACTCCTTATTTGCAAACTTTCTATTTCATTTGCAGCCTCTTCTTCCATATCCAACAATCCCTCTTCAGTGTCCAGCAACTCCTTTGGCTAGCTGCCGCCCAAGGCCTTTCCAGAAATCTGGCCCTGATTATTAGGATGGCAATACTGTTTCTTGTGAAATGGTGTCATGCAAGTTCACATAGCAAATGATAGCTGGTGAAGTTTACCAACTGCAGTTTTTCACAAATTTCTTTGGAATCCATGTCTGGCATGTATTGGGAGAGGGGTGGGCCTTGTATGCAATTCCTTCAAATCCAGACATTTGGCATGGGGGGCCCTAGTCAGGTTTACCAGTGCTCAGGGTTAAAGTCCTCTTTGGCTGTGTCCTTACTCCTGCAAGTGTTTCAGAAATAGGAAAAAAATAATAAAGTTAAAGTAGGATTACTACTCCTTATATCATTTCATGTGCCCATGTTTAGTGAAACAAGAAGTTTGTGATTATCATCTCGCCAGGGCAGGATTTAAAGTGGATCCGAGATAAACTTTTACTCATTGCATAATTGTGTTCCTTTCATATAGTTTATAGGGCATTCCTCAAGCCAAATACTTATTTTGTTTTGTTTTAATACTCTAATTCCCTACAAACTAAACCAGCCTCACCCACAGCTTTTCAGAGAGCCTTGGCACTCAGTCCCAGGTCTCAAGGGCTTATGGGAGCTCATTCTGGGCAGGAGGAGGAGGAGTTTACTAGCCAGAGATTTCAGAGGCATAGTGGGGGGGGGGGGGGGGAGGAGAGGGAAGTGAAATTTTCCACAGGCTGAGGGCTGGAGATACCTATCCTGGAGGGGTCATCTGGCTATCTATACTGAAAGGGGGTGGTTGCTGACAGTGGCCTTGGGTGGTAAAGAGTACAAATCCGGACCTGCGTCTCGCTATAAATTCTATCTTAGGGCTGGTGCACACCGGAGCGGTTCTGGAACAGCGCTTGGCTAATGAAAGTGAAAGGGATGGTGCACACCAAAGAGGTTTGTTTTTCCACATACGCAAACTCGGGGGCTGCAGCATTTTTTAGATTTCTGAGGCGTTTCTGCCTCAATGTTAAGGTATAGGAAAGTGGAAAACCGCTCTGAAAAACGCTAGATCAGAGCGGTTTTCCAGGCGTTTTTGTTACAGAAGCTGTTCAGTAACAGCTTTACTGTAACAATATTTGTAATCTATTTTGCAAAAAGGGTGTGTGGTGGACGACTCTCTTTATATGGGCTGTCTGCAGCCTGTTTCCCCATTGGGGTGTGGAGCTGTAGAGTCACCCTCGAGCTTGACCAGGCTTGGGGTGACTTCTGTTTCACTTCCCCCCTTTCGTAGTGCTCCCAAGTCGCACACTTCTGGCCTGGCACAATAATGCACTTGGACGCAATACGAAATAAGGTAGGTCCTATCCTTTAGGAGGTGGGTGCGGGCGGCCCTCCCTGGCGGTGGCAGCGCTTGGGGGGGGGGAGCCGCCCCGCACTTCTTAACCTCCCCCCCAGGGGGGCGGCTGCAGAGTCTCTGAGCAGTGAGTGTGCTTGGAGTGCCCCGTTGGCCCCCTTTTCCTTGGATCCTGGGGGGGCCTCCACGTGGTGATCCTGGATAAGTGCTAATTGCTGCATGAACTAATACCCCGCAGGGCAAAACTTTTGCGGTGAGTTAGTTGGCAAAACCCTGCATATCCTGGCATGCAAAAGCGAATGCAGATTTGCTTGAGCAGTGTCTCATGAATAAGCCAATTAGGCCTTATCTGCAAAGCCAGGTATATAAGGGTTCACTTGGTGTTTGATGCACAAACCCTTTTTGCAATAAATATTTGTAATCTACTAGCAGACTGCTACACAAAAACGCTCCAAAAAACGCTAGGCATGTTTAGAAAACCTCTCTAAACATGCCTAGAATCACTCTGCTTCAAAAACCTCTAGCGTTTTGCGGATCTGCTAGAGGTTTTTGGTGTGCACTGGGCCTTAGTGAATCTCCCATTCTAGAGGTTTTTTTCCCCACTGACCCAAGTCTGTAATGATTGGCACTTGATTGCATTAGGCTTTATAGCTCTAGTATTCCTAGCAAAGGCAAAGAAAAATAGCCTACTAAACAGCACTAGAAGGGCGGGGTTACATACCAATATACAGCAATGTATAGATATATATGACTATATGACAGAGGGTGGGCATGGATTAGGAGAACGATATTCAACAGAGAAATAAAAGTGGTCGCGCATCTAACCAAGATGCACCTGACATTACATAGGGCTACCTGTGCTCATTGCAGTAAAACAGGTGCATTAGAACTAATGCATCTCACAATACAAATAATGGAAGCAAATCCATGCGTTACACATTAATAACTTATTAGGGGACCTTACACGCGTACGTTAAAAAGGGGCGCTGGGAAAAAAGGGCGCGGGGTTTTAAACGATAATCATGGATAACGTTTAAAAATGTATTGTACTGTATTTCGTTTAAAATTAAAGTTTTATAAAGTTATAAATCATTAAATAATGTACATTAAATCGACAATTGTAAAAACGTTAATCTTTCGTTTAAATAGTGAAACGTATAATAACGTTTAAAAAAAAAATTACTAAGTAACCCTCCCTGTACCTACCCCTAACCCCTAGACCCCCCTGTTGATGCCTAAACCTAAGACCCCCCCTGTTGGTGCCTAAGTAACCCTCCCTGTACCTACACCTAACCCCTAGACCCCCCTGTTAGTGCCTAAACCTAAGACCCCCCTGTTGGTGCCTAAACCTAAGACCCCCCTGTTGGTGCCTAAACCTAAGACCCCCCTGTTGGTGCCTAAACCTAAGACCCCCCTGTTGGTGCCTAAACCTAAGACCCCCCTGTTGGTGCCTAAACCTAAGACCCCCCTGTTGGTGCCTAAACCTAAGACCCCCCTGTTGGTGCCTAAACCTAAGACCCCCCTGTGATAAGCATTAATAACGTTTCAAAAACATATTGTGCGGTTTTTTCATTAAAAATAATGTAAAAAAAAAAAAATTGTACTGTTTTTCGTTTAAAAATAATGTTTGAAAAAAATATTGTACTGTTTTTCGTTTAAAAATAATATTAAAAAATGTATAAATCAATAAATAATGTGTAATCATGAGAAGCAGTAATAAAACATTAAGTCTCCGGGCGCCGCTTTTAAAACGTTATTTTTCTCCGGCGCCCTTTTTTCCTATCGGGCGCCCATTAAACAATATTTATTATGGGAGTGAATGGCGGTGCCCGATTTGTCCACTAGCCTCCTGCGCCCTTTTTTACTGTTACCACCTTACCCTTGTCTTATTGAGAGAGACATCAGTTCAGTAGCAGGGACGGCTCGTGCAGCCTTCTCTCGGGGTCCCCGCCCTAACCTACGTTTAAAATCACCCAGCAATATGGGAACATGCTTGCAGCATTGCCTTGGGAGCAGCAGGCCATATAAAGGGGAAGGGGCGTGGCGTGGGCGGCGCCCCAGGTTTAGGAGAACAATGGGGTTGGCCAGCTCTGGGCCCAGACAATTTGCAATTTATCTGAAAAATGAGCTTCTTTTTATTGTTGAATTGCTTTCAGTTTAATAATTGCAATGTAATATATTTGTGGCTACCAAACTTTATAGGCTTCTGCCAATATTTTTACAGATTTAAATATTCAATAATCCAATGCAGTTATCAGATTGAATAGTTAAAATGTTGCACTTTGTATGTTGAAAGCTCAGCCCATTCCTTTCTAAAAATTCATAACAGATAGTAATTATATTTTTATTATTTACTGGAATTCATCATAATAATAATGCTGGCATAAGGTAATACAAAAGCACGCTCTGCTATTGCTTTGTTCCTGTACATGCAGCTTTCTGGGTTGAACTCCACTTCATGTTGGGTGTCCCAGTTCTGCTGCCTCCAGGGAGATCAGTGGTTTTCCATACTGAAGAGAACCTGTCAGAGATCACGGGCTTAAACTGACATTGCTCTGCAAAATAGCAGTCAGGACAAACCTGCTTTTCTTCAGTAATAGATGGAGTATGAAAGAATCAGAACCTTTGTCATCTTGTTCTGCAGTAACCAGTGTCTTTCTTGGGGAGATTTCCCCTTCGCTTTAATATTTAGCAATATTAATTGCATTGTGGTGCAATCACTGCAGTGGAAATGGATGAAACGCTATTGAATTGCCCTGCGATTGTGATTTCTCAGGGGAAAACAGCCCCTAGGCAAAGGTTTGTTTGCAGCACCCTGCAATAGATGATGGATAGTGTACTTGTTCAGGGCTCTGCCTCTGATACAGTAGACCAGGGTTCAAATCTCGTCTCTTCCTGTTCAGTAAGCCAGCACCTATACAGTAAGAAGACCTTAGGCAAGACTCCCATGGGCAAGTTTAGGGGGGATTACAGGGGCCCAGAATCCCCCCTCAGTCTGTCCTGTGTGTCTGTCTGTCGCCCTCATTCTTCTCCTCTCTCTCTTTCACCCACTCTCTTCTTCCACACAGACACACTGACACTCACTCATGTCTCTTACCCTTTACTGTCTCTCGTTTTCCTCTTTCTACCTTGCCATCACTCTCTTCTATCTCTTTCCCCCACTCTCCTATTACTGTCTTACCATCTCCCAACCTTCTCCTCCATAAAAAAATCAATTCAACATTGTTTTATTCTAACTACTATTATGTATTTATATAGCACTGACATCTTCTGCAGCACTTTACAAAGTACATAGTCATGTCACTAGCTGTCCTCAGGGGAGCTCACAATCTAATCCTACCATAGTCATAGTCTAATGTCCTATCATATTATTATTATGTATTTATATAACACCGCGGCACATAATAGACCACATAGTCACTGACTGTCTTCAGAGGAGCTCACAATCTAATCCCTACTATAGTGTAAGTTGTTTGAAGGTATCCTACAGGAAAATGATGTAGCACAGAATAATATTATTTCAGCTCGACAGCATAGTTTTACTTAAGACAGGTCCTGTCTCACCAACATGCTCAGCTTTTATGAAGTGGTGCATGAAAATCTAGATCTTGGAGTTGGGACATTGAACTTCTGGAATGGGTACAAAGACGGGCACCCAAATTAATCAAAGGGATGAAAGATCTCACTTACCTAGAAAGGTTGGACAAACTGGGCTTATTTAGCTTGGAAAAAAGGTGACTGATAGGTGACCTGATTAACATGTATACATACATCAGAGGGCAATAGAAAAGCTTGGCAGATTAGCTTTTTGTCCCTAGGGTTGGACGCAGACAAGGGGACATGACTATACAGAGGGCCTATCCTCCATGACCTAGTGCTCTGTCCTGCTGTCTGCAGACCAGATAAACCTCATTAGCTACTGACTGCAGGCTGGACAATACAGACTAACTAGATATAGAAAAAAATGGAAATCAGAATTTCCTAATAGACAGTGCAAACATTCACCAGCATTTATAAATGGCACCAATGGTGGCTGCTCAATGCAAATGTTAACCTGTGCAAATGAAGATAACTAGGCTAACATGGAGCATAATAGTGTCAATAGAGCTACATCAACCAAGAGGTCTAGGTTGAATCAATATTTGGTGTGACCACCTTTCGCCTTTAAAATGGATCCAGTTGTCCAAGGAATATCTTCAAATGGTAAAGGCTTCTGATAAGAGGAAAGTTAAACAACTAAAACAACCTTATGGTAATGCATGACAGAATAAAATGCAGGATAAAACATAATTATTATATCAAACAAAATAGGTGTCATGATGTGAGGCCACTGGAGACAGTTCCTCATAAAACATCTTACACAATAGCAAGACTAAACATATCAATTCTCAAAGGCATGGGTGCAGCAATAGCCCCTGCAAGGGATGCAGGCACAGAAGGGCCCAAGCTTGATAGGGGGTCCGCCCAGGGAGGGGGAAGCAGCACAGGAGATCAGGCAGTGGGAACACAGTGGTGGGGAGCCCAATCCTAACCCTCACCCCGGGCCCCCCTTCAGTGGTCCCGGCTCCCCCTCCAGAACTGATGGGGCACCTATAACTTGCTATCTTTACTGAGGGCACCTATAACTGGCTACTTATACTGGGGGCACCTACAGCTGGTTACTTATACTGGGGGCACCTATAACTGGCTACCTATACTGGGGGAACCTATAGCTGGATATCTATACTGGGGGCACCTATAGATGGATATCTATACTGGGGGCACCTAAAACTGGCTACCTATACTGGGGGCACCTATAACTGGCTATCTATACTGGGGGTACTTATACTTGGCTATACTGGGGGCACCTATACCTGGCTACCTATACTGTAAGTTTTTTTTATATCCTGCCTGGTCTGCCTTTCCAATTTCTGATTTTGTTTTGGCATGGAGGCTTATCCAAAGTTTCGCAGGAGGGCCCAGTGATTTCTAGCTATGCCTTTGCTCAAAGGCAAAGAATTACAGAAAGGTTGGTGTTTTCAGGAGTGTTGCCCTTCCAAGCTCTTCTGTAGGAGTAGAGAGAAACAGGCGATAAGGAGGATCAAAAAACACAATACTTGGCCAAGGAAAACATAGTGCAGCTGATGAAAGAAGCATCTAGCTACCTTGTCTAGGCAACTGAAAGATCTCCAGCAACACCATCAACTGAGCCAAAAACCCTGGCCCACTCATTTACAGTCCAGAGAACTCTAGTAAGTATACACAGTATAAGCAATTTCACAATCATGGGTGTTCTTCTGGCTAGCTTCTTGATAGAAGTGACACTTACTAGTCAAGAAATATAGAGACAATTATGAGATTACATAGAAAAAAGGATGAATCAAAAAGCCGATTTAGAAGAAGAAAATAACAGTAAAAGGCATCTAAAGCAATCCTAAAGTAAGAAAACAAAAAACTAAAACAAAACATAGTTACTTCTCTAAGTAGTGGGAATCCTCTGGATATTCCAGCAGCTTCCTGTATCCTCCTACAGTTTATTTATTTATTTATTGTATTTATAAAGCGCCAATATATTACGCAGCGCTGGACAATAAATAGGGATACATACAATATTTAGGGGTGACATACAGCAAAATGAAAATACCTGAATACAAGAAAGACCAGATCATGCAGCACAGTATGAGTACAAGGTAATGCTTAGTCAGTCACTGGATGGAGCATGGAGATTAGGCAAGTTAGGTTCACTCAGATCCATAGCATGGGTTCACAGTAATGGAGGTGCATGATCAGGTAGGACACAAAAGGAGGAGGACCCTGCCCAAAGGCTTACAAACTAGAGGGAGAGGTAAGGACACGGAAGGTATGGGACCAGAGTTCAGCTGTGCGTGTAGAGCACTTGTGAGGGGTAGTAGGCCAGAGTAAAAAGGTGAGTTTTGAGGGCTTTCTTGAAGATGTTGAAGGAGGGGGCTGCCCTAATGGGTGGCAGTAGGGAGTTCCATAGTGCTGGAGCAGCTCTTGAGAAGTCCTGGAGGCGTGCATGGGACTGGGTGATGCGGGGGGGGGGGGCGGTTAGGCGAAGTTCATTGGAAGAGCGGAGTGGGCGGCTAGGTGTGTACCTCTGAGTAAGATCGGAAATGTAGGTTGGACAGGTTTTGTGGACAGATTTGTAGGTCAGACACAGTATCTTGAATCTGATTCTGGACTGGATAGGGATCCGCCGTGGTGGAGCGATGGGAGCAGTGGATAATTCTGGCTGCCGCATTCATGATGGACTGCAGTGGGGCTGTTCGGGTCATAAGGAGACCAGACAGCAGGGCATTGCAGTAGTCAAGGCGGGAAATTATGAGGGCATGGATGAGGAGTTTGGTGGTGGCAGAGGTCAGGAAAGGGCGAATCTTACAGATGTTACGAAGGTGGAAGTTGCAGGACTTTGTGAGGTTTTGGATGTGGGAAGTGAAGGAGAGTGCGGAGTCCAGGGTAACACCCAGACAGCGGGCTTGAGAGGTCGGGTGAATGGTAGTGTGGTTAACAGTGACCTGCACATCTGGGAGGTTTATGGATGTCCGGGGTAGGAAGATCATAAATTCCGTTTTGTCTAGGTTTAGTTTCAGGAACCTAGCGGACATCCAGGAGGAGATGGCTGATAGACAGGAGACAGTTCATCATTACAGCCTTGGGTCCTGCTTTATCTTCTGTTCATGAGCATGGCCAAGAACGAGTGGCCATGCTCATGATCGTGGTCTGTGCATGCCCAGTAAAAGCAATGCTTTTGTACAGTTTTTTTCCTCCTTGCACAAGCACTTCCCTCTACTGGGCATGCAGGAACTTTACTTGCACATGCCCAGTCCAGATCTGCTCATCCATGCCTGTCTTCATGGCCAGAAGAAACCTAATCCACTTGCTGAGCAAATAAGTATGGAGTGACACAGCACTGAAACGATGGGCGGTAAGAGTATCTAGGAAGCCTCTGGACTATGCAGAAGCTTCCCAGTACTGAGGTAAGTATCAATGAGAAGCAATCAATTATTAGGGTGTGGTATTAAGACAGATAAAAAAAACGTTAGCAAAGGTGGATCAATTGCCCAACGAGACTCCAGCTGTCAACTAAGATTGTGACTGAAACAAAATATCAGTTTTGCTTACGCTTTGTTAGTGCACCCGTCTTGTTAAAGGGAACCAGAGACGCTATACTAATAAAAAGAAAAAAGATTTTATACATACCTGGGGCTTCTTCCAGCCCCATAAGCCTGCATCGCTCCCACGCCGCCATCCTCCGCTTCCTGGATCCGCCGGTACCGGGTCCCGTCACTTCCGGCGGACGCGTCCAATTGTCTGCATGAGCAGGGGCTCCCTCCATACCCTTACGCGTGCGGCTGCGCAGTATGCAGCCGCACGCGTAAGGGTATGCCGGGAGCCCCTGTGATGCGGACAATTGGCCGCGTGCTGCCGCCGACTGGCCGAAACTACGGGACTCGGTACCGCCGGATACAGGAAGCAGAGGACGGCGGCGTGGGAGCAATCTGTGCGTATGGGGATGGAGGAAGCCCCAGGTATGTATAAAATCTTTTTTTCTGGGGCCTCTGGTTCCCTTTAAAGGATACCCAAGGTGACATGTGACATGATGAGATAGACATGGGTATGTACAGTGCCTAGCAGACAAATAACTATGCTGTGTTCCTTTTTTTCTTTCTCTGCCTGAAATAATTAAATATCAGGTATGTAAGTGGCTGACTCAGTCCTGATTCAGACAGGAAGTGATAAGAAATTCCAACTATAAAACACTTTCCTAATTGAAAATGGCTTCTGAGAGCAAGGAAAAGATAAAAAGGGTCAATAGTTCATAGATTTTAGTTCTGGCATACGTCGAAGAATGTGTCATTGAGCAAAAACAATGAAACAGTTAAAACTTAAAAGGTAGATTTGAACATAATATAAAACTGTGGAATATCTTAAAAAGTCATTTATAGTAGAAGGAAGATAGATACAATTGTTTATTTTATTAGTTTATTTTCGCCTCGGGTGTCCTTTAAATCTGCCCTTGCTTAGGTTCATAGTGGTCAGCTGCATAACCCACATGTTATAATGTCTGTAAACTGCAATGGAGATTGGCCATAGACTTTAATACAAAGCCTGCAAGCAGCAAGTTAGAATAAGGCGATCTGTTACTGTGAACATGCCCATAGAATTGTATTGGCAGTGAGTTAACAAGCAGAATTATTCTGCAACGCAACTGACCACTGAGAGAAAATTCCATGTAGGCATGATGTGCTTTCACAATGCCTGTTCACATGTGTTGCAAACCCTGAAATGTTCACCATAAATCAAAGGACAACTGTAACGGAGGATATGGAAAATGCCATAATTATTTCCTGTTCAGCAATACCAGTTGCCTGGCTATCCTGCTGATCATCTTCCTCTAATACTTTCAGCCACTGCCCCTGAACAAGCATGCAGCATATCAGGTCTTTCTGACACTTGTCAAATCTGACAAGATTAGCTGCATGCTTGTTGCTGGTGTGATTCAGACACTACTGCAGCCAAATAGATCAGCAGGACTGCCGGAAATAAATATGGCAGCCTCCATATCTCTCTCGTTACAGTTGTCCTTTAAGAATAATTTATTGTTTACTTGGCATTCATTAAACGCTTACTCATTAGATGCTTATTTTGAATATTGTGTTTTCTGTGGATTCCTGCATGAGTGTGACTCAAGGTTCATTCAGATTCTTCATCACCCTAAATATGACCCCAGGCCTTGGGTCGCCCGGGGTAAAGATGATAAGAGCCACATCAGCATTCCTATCAAATACATTGGAACAGATCAGGCCGCACATCATGCCTGGCTGCTGTCTTAGTGCCATCATAAAGAATTTTCACACCCTAAGGCAGGGCTGCCAAATCTTTACTGCATTAATTATCGTCAATGAAGTCAAAGATCTTAGAAAATCTTTGTATAATTTAGTTAACCTCCTTGGCGGTAACCCCGTGTGTGACACGGGGTAAGCCGCCGGAGGGTGCCGCTCAGGCCCTGCTGGGCCGATTTTAATAATTTTTTTTTTGCTGGACGCAGCTAGCACTTTGCTAGCTGCGCCAGCACTCTGATCGCCGCCGGCCCCTGCCCGATCGCCGCTATCTGCTGCGGCGCGGGCCCCCCCTCCAGACCCCAGCGCTGCCTGGCCAATCAGTGCCAGGCAGCGCCGAGGGGTGGCCCGGGACTCCCAATGACGTCCCGACGTCAGTGACGTCGGTGACGTCATCCCGCCCCGTCGCCATGGCGACGGGGGAAGCCCTCCAGGAAATCCCGTTCTATGAACGGGATTTCCTGATCGGAGATCGCCGAAGGCGATCGAAGCGGGCGGGGGGGTGCCGCTCAGCAGCGGCTATCATGTAGCGAGCCCTCGGCTCGCTACATGATTAAAAAATTTTTTTTTTTTTAAAAAACTGCTGCGCTCCCTCCTGGCGGTATTTTTCATACCGCCAAGGAGGTTAATAAGTCAATCAACCAGGAACTGCGAATGCAAAGAAAGCTGAACTTCATTAGTTTATGTTGCAGTGTTGTCGGTGTGAGAGAGACTGAAATGATGGATTGTATGTGCTCAGGATGCACATTCAGTTTAGCTATCAGGATACACCAAGGACCTTAAAGGATACCCGAACTGACATGTGACATGATGAGATAGACATGGGTATGTACAGTGCCAAGCACACAAATAACTATGCTGTGTTCCTTTTTTTTTCTTTCTCTCCCTGAAAGAGTTAAATATCAGGTATGCAAGTGGCCGACTCAGTCCTGACAGGAAGTGACTACAGTGTGACCCTCACTGATAAGAAATTCCTAACTATAAAACATTTTCCTAGCAGAAAATGGCTTCTGAGAGCAAGAAAGAGGTAAAAAAGAGGAATTCCTTATCAGTGAGGGTCACACTGTATAGTCACTTTCTACATGAGTCAGGACTGAGTCAGCCGCTTGCATACCTGATATTTACAGTAACTCTTTCAGGCAGCGAAAGAAAAAAAGGAACACTAGGCACTGTACATACACATGTCTATTTCATTATGTCACATATCAGTTCGGGTATCCTTTAAAGTGAATCTGTACCAAGTAAAATTATTTAAAATAAACACATGATGTACCTGCAAATTAATTACTTACCTCGTCGGCAGTTCCTCTCAGAAGCTCACCATTTTCTTCTTACAATGATTCCTTCCAGTTCTGACAGGATATTGTTCGAACTGAAATATATCACTTGCTGTCAGTTGTATATCAGTTGCTGTCAGTTATAACTGAAGGGACCACTAATGAGCAAGGTAATGTCCATGTTTCCCTATAGCTCACATGGGCGATACTACAGTTTAACCAGGAAGCTGTTATGGGGTAATGGCCATTTTCAAAATGGAGGACGGAGAATTCCATTAATCACAGTGGACAAACAGGATGCAGGAGACGAGAAAGATTGATGAGCAGACTACATAGGAGGTAACAAGCATGATGTTATTTATTTATTTTTTTAATTTTCAACTTAGGTTTGCTGTAAAGGGGAACTCGGACCAACTAACTCCTCCCTGAAGTCTTTCAGGATTTTCAGTGTTTGCTATAGGCTCTGTATTACCCAGATGACTATCCCAGGGAATGTACGTACGCAGGTTGCCTGGCCTGCCCAGGGACCAAAAAGCCTCAGTATGCCTATAGATAAGGCATGCAATATGGACAGACAGATCTCAAAGAGTATAAATGACTGACGTGTGGTTCATGTGATCCGGGGATAAGAGATCTGTTAACTACAGGATCATCACACTGCTGCAGCCACTAGGGCTTTATACAACCCAATCCTGCAGTGCTGTAATATAATGTCCCTGCCAGTTACCTAGAAACACACATACCAAGCCCTGGTCTACAAGGCAGTGGCAGGTTTTTGGGTTATAGCTGAGGAACGCACTCAAAAATATTGGACAATATACAAACCCAAAGCAGACCTGGTGCCTGTTCTGTATTGAGATGAGGACCTCAGTGCTACAAGGCCAGTACGCTAGTGCTACAAGGCAGGCGCCCTTTCAGAATAAATGCCGCCGGCACAGGCACCTATTATAAAAGCCGCAAATAGTGGCAAAGAATGGAAATTTGGGCGCACAGCAGAGGACGCTATCGGGCGCCCCAGGCAAGGAAATTCACCTTCCTTGCCTCAAATCACGGTTTTTATAATGGCCACCATATGTGGCAATCAAGGTACATTTCGGCACCTGGAGGTGGTAGTGGTATTGATATGAAATATCGGAAACATTTTCGGAAATGCAAATAGCGACATTGCATTTCTGCAATGCAATGCCACTATTTTGCAATGCAATGCCACTATTTGCATTTCCACATTCATTTCCGCAATGCAATGCCACTATTTTGCAATGCAATGCCACTATTTTGCAATGCAATGCCTCTATTTGCATTTCCACAAGCATTTCTGCAATGCAATGTCGCTATTCCACAATGCGGCTATTTGCATTTCCACAAGCCCCACTGCCTGGGATTATTTCAAATCACAACCCCTAATCAAGCTCCTCCCAGCGCCTAAATTTACCTTGGTTACCGTAAATCACAGCTTTGAGGTAGAGGGGGGAGGAAAGCTTTAAAGGGGTTTACGGTTAGGCGCCACCAGGGGGTTCTTGGGGTTAGGCACCACCAGAGGGGGATTTTAGGATTAGGCACCACTGGGGGGATGGTCTAATGGTACCCATACATGGTACAATAAAAACGTTAGATTTTCCCTTTTTTCAAGCAAAACGATCGAATCGCATGAAAGTTGAAAAGGATCTATTTTTTACTCAAGAAAAATGAACGATTATCCTGTTTTTTTCTATAAAAATCCGATCAGGCATGCTGGAAAAATCTTTATTTATATTCGATAATGGAATAGTCAAACTAAATCATCTAATTGAAAGAAAAAATGAAAAATTGTACCATGTAAAGGCATCTTTAGGGTTAGGTACTGGTAGAGGGAAAGTTATGTGTGAGAGTGGGGTTAGGTTTAGCCATAGTAAAACATTGGTAAATATTACCGATATCTTGGAAAATGGAAATTCAGTAGTATAATTATCACTAATTTTAACGAGATTCCCTTTTTTCCAGGTGCCTTTTTTCACATTTAACACCAATATAAGTGGCTCGATAGTGTGCTGTTTAAGGGCACCACCTTCAACATGGGAGACCACGGTTCAAATCCTGGCTAGGGTCAGTAACTACTGAGTAAGAAGTGCTCCTCAGGCAAGACTTTCTTAACATTGCAGTCAGGCAAGACTTTCTTAACATTGCAGGGTGGCCTCTTGAGTGCGCCCTAGTGGCTGCAGCTCTTGAGTGCTTTGACTCCCACAGGAGAAAAGTGCTATACAAATGTTAAAAAGAATTATATGTACTGTGGTGCTGTATATGCTCCAAGCATTGCTTCTTAATCTTAAAGAGAACCCGAGGAGGGGTTCTGAGGATAAAATCCCCATACAGAGGCTGGGTCTGTCTATGGAGCCCAGCCTCTGTTGCTATATAGATCGCTCCTAATCGCCCCCTGCACTCTACAATACCCCATAAATCACAGCCGCGCTATGCGCGCTGTGTTTACCTCACTCCTGTCACTCTCGCCGCTCCCCCTGCCTCCTGCATCGCTCCAGTCCCGGCCGCGTCCCTTCCCTCCAATCAGCGGCGAGGGAAGGGACGCGGGTGGGACCGGAGCGATGCAGGAGGCGGGGGAGCGGCGAGACTGACATGAGAGAGGAAAACACAGCGCGCTGCGACACGCTGCGTGTCGCCAGCGCGGCTGTGTTTAGGGGGGTATTGCAGAGCGCAGGGTGGGCTTAGGGGCGAACTATATAGCAACAGAGGCTGGGCTCTATAGACAGACCCAGCCTCTGTATGGGGATTTTATCCTCAGAACCCCTCCTCGGGTTCTCTTTAACCACCGGATATAACATTGTTCATGTTCAACAAAAGTGATTTGTCTTTTTCTTCGTAGAAAGGGAAGCAAATAAACATCAGGCACAAGAGAAGAAGAGATGTTCCAGATTTTTGAAATAAAAAAAAATCTGAAATTGATTTTTTATTTTACATTTCAATGCTATCCATATTATACCATCTTAAAAGGAAGTGTGGCTTTTGTGTACATGGATTGTTATACATATGTTTAGCAGAACATGCAGAACTACTTTACAGTCTATTCATAATCATAATTATGCATGAAGAGCTTAGCCACGTTGTCAGTGAGTAATGAAGATGTATGAGTTGTGCAGAAACACTGCCTCCAGTGGACAAAGACCACCAGAACAGCTTCTGTCACCATAGCAGGCTCACATCTTCTGCAGCCTGTTTTTCATAAGCTATATTGTTCTGTAATGTTGTTTGTGTACTAAGAAAGTTCAAAGAGAATTCATTTGAACATCAAAAAATACCTTTTGGTTGTAAGGAATCTTCTTTTGGTCAGTAAAAGCAAGACGTTTTAAATCAGGATGATACCATTTATTGGCTAACTACAAATGAATAAGAATAAACAAGCTTTCGGCCTTGCAGAAACCTGATGAAGGCTGCAAGGCCGAAAGCTTGTTTATTCTTATTCATTTGTAGTTAGCCAATAAATGGTATCATCCTGATTTAAAACTTCTTGCTTTTACTGATGGCTAACACGGTACAATACCCTACTGCTACTACTTTGGTCAGTAAGTGTCTAAGGGAATATGAGGTGTTCTTTAAAAGATTTTGGTTATTTTCTTATTATAATCTTTTTTGAGACTTTTTTTTGCTTTACTTTAAAAAGATAAATATTAAAAATACCAGAGAGAAAAAATTATTTTCATCAATTCTAGCATGCAAATGGCGAGCTTTGGCCAAGATTAGCAGACTCAGAAAAAAAATGGTAATAGTTCTGATGAAGGCCAACCTAGACTGAAACCGTTATCTGCAAGGCAGGCACAAAGCAGACTGCATGCCTTCCATACAACTATGAAAAAAGCAATTTCATAAGAAAGAAGAAAACATAAGACAGTACCATGTTTAATTTTTTTAGGATTGCGTTACTTTACTAGGACAAAGGTTCTTATCTTTTTGCACTGTGAAAAGAGAGCTAAAGGTAGTCATATACTTACAGATGACCACCAGATTTAGCCATCGGTTAGATCCCTGTCAAATCAAATCTGATCTAAGAGCGATTTATTACTGCCACACACTAGGCAAATATTTTCCATAGCTTTCAGCATACAGTCTATAAAAATCCTTTGAACCGCAGGGTTGCACTGTTTGATGCAGCGCAACTCTATGGAATCGATTGATTGGGCTATCCGCGGTATCGATTTCTAGTAGATTTGACCAGAGTAATCAAATCGGTTGGATATCGACGAGAAAAATCCGTCAGTGTATGGCCATAAAAGCATGTATGTGTATATGTGTATTATTATTATTATTATTGATTTATAAAGCCCCAACATATTCCATGGCGCTGTACAAAGTAAGAAACAAACATGGGATACATAACGATACAGACAATGATATACATCAACTATGGACACTGGTACAAAATACAGAACTGGTGATCACAGGGACAGATGTAACATGATGAGTAAAATATACAGTATAACAGAGTGCTTGCTATTATTATTATTATTATTATTATTGATTTATAAAGTGCCAACATATTCCGTGGCGCTGTACAAAGTTAGAAACAAACATGGGGTACATAATACAGACAATGGTGTACACTAATATACAAGATGCATAATTAGTGACAAAATACAAAAAATGATTCAGCATACAGAATACAAAATACAGAAGTGGTAATGACAGTGATACAAGTAACATGATGAATAAAATGTATAATGATTTCCAAGACACAAAAGGGGGAGAGAGCCCTGCCCTTGTGAGCTTACAATCTAAAGGGAATTGGGGGAGGGGTAGTATATGATAAAATATAAAGAGGCTTTGTGTTTTAGGATACCTAGTAGGAGTGCAATTTGGTCTTAGGACAAAGGGAAGTGGCTTAAGGTAGCGCATATGCGTGTGTGTGTGTGTGTGTGTTGGTGGTGGGGTGCGTGTGTGTGGGTGGTGGTGGTGTGTGTGCGTGTGTGTGTGTTGGTGGTGGTGTGTGTGGTGGTGTGTGTGTGTGTGTGTGTGTGGTGGTGGTGGTGGTGTGTGTGGTGTGTGTGTGTGTGTGTTGGTGGTGGTGCGTGTGTGTGTGTTGGTGTGTGTGTGTGTGTGTGTTGGTGGTGGTGTGTGTGGTGGTGGTGTGTGTGTGTGTGTGTGTGTGTGTGTGTGTGTGTGTGTGCGTATATATATATAAGGATTGTTATTACGATTTAGGCCATGTTCACATCACATGCGGATGGTTGTGCGATCGGAACGCAACGCGTACGAACGCATGCCCTCTGCGTTTCTATGCGTTGCATGGCTGATTCCATTTTCAGTGAATGAGTTAGCCGCGCATTTAGTTAAAAAATGCGTGCAGCATGCGTTCCCGGTCCGCACTGGTCCGGAATGCATGCAGTGTGAACATCAGACAGTGCAGTCTATGCACTTTCTGATGTCGTGCGTGTCTGTCTCCTGCAGTGCCGAAATCCGGATGGCAACGTGTGCAGTGTGAATGGGGCTTTAGAGTGAACCTTAGTGGGCAACTGAGTCAAGTCTGATGCCGCTCCATATTAACTCCAATTGTCTTTGCATTTGTCCTGACAATTCTGCCTCTACTTGTTGGAGGAGTAAGGATGTGATCATGACACATAACATGAGTATATCTTAAATTATTTTTACTCCTGTCATGTTACACTCATGTAAGGAATAGCAGGATCAAACATTCTTTTGTAACATGAACTCCATATCATTGTGTACGGATATTTAATTTTCACCGAAGCTTGTCATACTGATTATCCAAGTATTTGCTATAGATACCAACAAAAAAACTGTCCCTAGTGGCCAGATTAACTAGAGCACTGGCAGAACCAAGTGATTTTAATGGATGGTTAATGATTCAAGCCAAGCCATGTAATGTGGACACAGAAAATTAAGCCATGTAATATTTTATTACAATACTAATACACTCATTTGTACTCATTACCCTTATGTATTTTTGAACATCAATCAGCCAGAGTAAAAAAGTATTTGAGGGGTGAAGAGGTGAGTTTCACAATGTGACAATGAGTTTCTAGTTTATTGCCTTGTCTTACTGCCAACTCTACATGTGTAGCTTCAGGTGCAGAAGATGTCAGCTGTAACCTGATGACTGGGTGGAGACAGGACAATGCCTAATAAAAGTGCAGCCTCAATCTTTTCCTACAGTGATGAGTAAAGTGATTCTTTCAAACTGCAATCTGCATTCGCATCACATAAATTTTGTGAATCCGAAGACATGACAACAAAAGTTGTTTAAATTGAACCCGAGGTGAAAAGAAACGGATGAGATAAACAATTGTATTTATCCTCCTACTCCTAAAAAAATGACTTTTTTTTAAATATCCCATGGTTTTATTTTACATTTACAGCTCAGTGACAGCCTAATAAGTGTCCCTATATGAAAATACTTGAACTATTGACCTTTTTTTTAATCTCCCCCGCTCTCAGAAGTTGTTTTCTGCCAGGAAAACTTTTATGGCTGTAATTTGCTTATCAGTGATATTTACTATATTACAGACAAGTTACCGACAGGACAAAAGCTTTCACTTCCATGCCTAAAAATTAACTCTTTCAGGCAGCAAAATAAAACTAGTAACAAGTTATGAATATGTTTTGCACTGTACATTCACATGTTTATCTCATCATATCACATGTCAGGTACACTTTAATGACTAATTGTTCAAGATTTCTTTGCAAGCTTTCGTAGCTTTTAAAGAGAAACTCCGACCAAGAATTTAACTTTATCCCAGTCAGTAGCTGATGCCCCCTTTTACATGAAAAATCTATTCTTTTTCACAAACAGACCATCAGGGGGCGCTGTATGACTGATATTGTGGTGAAACCCCTCCCACAAAGAAATTCTGAGTACGTACTCTTGGCAGTTTCCTGTCTGTGAACCCTGTTGCATTGTGGGAAATAGCTGTTTACAGCTGTTTACAACTGCCAAAACAGCAAGCAGCAGCTACATCACTTGCCAGCAGTAAAAATATCACCATGTGATAAATGTCAGAATATAAATCAGGGATTTAAAATATTTTACAATGGGCAAACACTCACTAAATCATTTATACATAATTATTGTAAAAATGAAGCACTTTTTTTATTACATTATTTTCACTGGAGTTCCTCTTTAAGTTTCTTCTTCAAGCATGATACAGAACTATCAGAACCAGTTAGTCATTAAAGGTATTACTTAAACAACTTTTGTTGTTATGTCTTCTGATTCTCTTAATAACACAGGATCACATACAACTGGCTGGGTTTGCCATACATTTTGTGGATATTTTCTGATCTGCATGTAGTTTTGTCATGCACCCTCTGTAGAAGGAAAAAGGTGTTTATGTCTGGCCTACAAATCTATACATAACTCCTGCCTGACCTACATCTCTGACCTGGTCAGCAGACACACACGTTGCTGCCCACTTCACTCCTCCAACGTCCACGCCCTAACCAAACCACACATCTTGCACTCCATCAGCCATCAACAAGTTAGAACACTTTACTGAAGAAAAATATGCAGAGATAAAACATACAAGCACCATCATCAGGTAATGCAGCTTACTTAGAAAAGAGAGGGTACAGAGAATACAGGAAATCACAAGATCTTCTTCACATCATTCTACAGACAGTGACATTGTGTGGTTGCTTTACAGTACTGCAGTTTAAAGTAATCCTGTTGATACTACCAACATACAGGACTTTACTAGAGCCACCCCCATCCTGTGGAACTCTCTCTGCCAAGAACCTCTCGATGCATTCCCCCTCCTATCTGTCACCACCCACTTCCTTTGAATTGTAAGCCTTTGGCTGTTCCCTCCCTCCTGGTGTATCTTACTTGATTGTGCACTCTGCCCACAGAAATACATGAACTTGAATTATTGGGATTACTACTCCAGTGTATGATCTGGCATTGTGTATCTCTTTGTTCATTACCTGTATTATGTTGTCTGTCACCCGCCATTATCATTGTCTGTAACCTTATAAATTGTGCTGCGTAATATGTTGGCGCTATATAAAACCAATAAATAATAATTTGTCTGGGATCCATCCTAACCTCTCTTCTAACAGAATGGACCTATATTAGCCATCATAGGAAAGGTGGATTTTCCCAACACTTGTACATGTCCAGTTTATGCGCCTCTCTGCTGAATGTGCTACAGCATTGTGCTAACAGGAAGTGGCAGTGATTAGTGGAGGGGGAAGCCATCAAAGCAGTTGATTAACGAGTCTCTTAATTTGGGTGATGCTATTCACCTAATGCAAATGCTGCTTTGGGTGCCAGGCATTTAGTTTGGGAGTCGGCACTCAACTATAGTACATTAATTGAATGCCGGCATTTAGCCATAAAATAACTAAACACCAATGCCAAATTAATGCCCTGTAGTCAAGCACTGGTACTTGGCTATACAAATCAGACACCTAGAAATGAAGATGATGGAAGGTGAGTATCGGTTATTGTTATAGGTTAGGCACTACCTATGGTCAGGTGTGTGTGCACAGCACCCAGACAACAAAATAATCTTGCAACCATCCACATCCCCAGCTCCTCCTCATCCTCCGTAAAGGGAACCTGTAGTGAGTTATTAAAATTATTTAAAATAAACACATGACGTAACTGCAAATGAATATTACATACTTACCTCGCTGTCATTTCCTCTCAGAAGCTCACCATTTCCTTCTTACAGTGATCCCTTCCAGTTCTGACAATATTTTATCAGAACTGAAATATACCAGTGGCTGTCAGTTATATATCAGCAGCTGTCAGTTACAACTGAATGTGCAAGGTAATCTCCATGTTTCCCTATGGCTCAAGTGGGTGATATTACAGTTTCACAGTATGTTGACCAAGAAGCCGTTATGGAGTAATAGCCATTTTTAAAATGGAGGAGCGAGAATTCCATTGATCACAGTGGACAAATGGGATGCAGGAGAGGAGAAAGAGATTGAGGATGAGGAGTAGACTACACAGGAGGTAAGTGTGACCTGTGTATGATTATTTTGACTTTTTATTTTCAGTTCAGGTTCTCTTTAAGTATCATTTCTCTCTCTCCTCCTCTAATTCTAATACTAGGCAGAGATAAGTGCAACATAGTTACGTGCTAAATTCTCACCATCTTCAGTGCCATGTCTCCTGAGTCTTGAGCACCCTCCCTTTTGGTCTCATGTTCACCACCTTCTGCTTCTACAGCCCGTCATGTGACTAGATTTGCAGTAGAAGCAGCTGCAGAGTGGGGCATATGCGAAATAAAGCTATGAGAAAATCTGGGTGCCGGGAAATAGCCGATAGTAGAATATAGGTAACATTTATTGATTTTGTACTGTTTTACAGTGGTAATTCTGATATTATGGGTATTTTTCTACAACTAAACCCTACCCTAGTGTACCGGTATCTATTCACTCTAAAAGAAAAAAAAAAGGAAAGGAAGGTAGAAAAGGAATGGAAAAAGGGGAAAAAACTGTTTTGCAAATTTCACTGGAAAGCAATTTACACTGGTAAATTACCATTTTCCTGGATACAATAAAACATAGACGCTAAATATTTATGATTTCCTCCTACGAGAGTGCTGGGAAATGAAGTAACTTAACCCTGATGCATTAAAGTGAGATTCTGTCCTAAGTGGACATTTCACCTATGGAAATGCCTATCTTCCCCCTACAGGGGGTGTTTAGTGCCCAGTCTAGCCTGTGACTGAGCAGCTATCTGGCCAAGGCTGCTGGACTGTTCTGCTGTAATTCTGACAGAGGCAATAAAGTAACCTGTCCTAATGATAATAATACAGGTGGAAGGATATCTGTTTGACTTGCTCCTCTTGATAGATACGAGATGATTCTGCAGTCACCCAGTAGGGGCCTCCAATCATTAACATCAATATGATGATACGCTGGGGATCCCCACCCTAATATTTTTGAGAGATGTTGTGTCAAACGTGGTTCCCCATGTGCCACTATACCATCGTAGGTCACCATTAGCATGAGCTCTCCAGAATCATTATTCATTTGTTCGTTAGATACAGAACATTTATATTTTCTTCTGGTAGGCTCAAAGCTCTTCAGAGCTATAGGCACTAAGGCAGGCTTGCCCAAAGACGCCTTACTGTTTGTTGTATTGGCTTTAGCTGGGATTTAAACCCTGGTCAAGGCTCAAACCCTACATCAAAGGCAACAGCCTTATCAGTACGCTCTCCAGGCATCATTAATTACAAAAGAGAAGACCCTCCTTCTGAATCAAAGTAGGGAAGTATTGGAACTTTTGTGAGGTTTTAACTGCTGTCTGTTTCTGCTTGAGAGATTCCACCTTAATTCCTGTTGCAACCCAAGAAGTAAGTAACACACACACACACACACACACACACACACACACACACACACACACACACACACACACACACACACACACACACACACACACACACACACACACACACACACACACACACACACTGGGCTCTTATGATTGATTGTGTCCCCGTTGGAGAGATTACACCTCATGTCCTGTTCTCAGTGATAGAGCCACTGTAAGGCTCCGTTCACACTTGTGTTTTGGCAAATAAACGGACCGGATCCTGATCGGATCCTGATCGGATCCTGACCTGATCCTGATCAGAACCGTACGGTTCCGATCCGGATCCGGTCCGTTTGTATCAGGCATGCATCAGGCTGCCATCCGGATCCGTGGGCAAAAAATAGCGAAATTTAAAAAAAAAAATGTTGGTCAGCAGAAGGTGCACCTGGTGCACGTGTAGAATCAGGTTCCTCCGCTGTAGGCCTCACCTCCACCCCCGACATTCTGCCAAACAGCTCCAGCACGTCTGTCACTGCTGCTCCACTCCAGACATGCTTGGCCCATGTGTCCCCATCCGAAATGGCCGCTTGCATACGCATAGGAAGTGGGGTAGAACGTCAGGTTTTTGTAGGCAGTGTGTTCTGTGTTCTGTGCCTTCCGTTCCCCATTGGTTTCTGTGTTCCTGATGGTGCTGTCAGGCTCAGGTCCGGCTCCGGTCCGGGTGCGTGGGCCGGAGATCGGGACCCAAAAAAAGCGCATGTTGGAAAAGAGTCCAGAGTCCGGATCCGGTCCGGCTCCGTACTGTACGTAACGGACACGTGTGAACGTCCGCATAGACTTTACATTGCTATGCGGAACATACGTTCCGTTTGTACAGTATGCGGTCCGGATCAGATCCGGAAAATCCGGATAGCAAACGCTAATGTGAACCGGGCCTAACAGGGATTGTTTATATCTATTTAACTGACTGCAATAAAGAGACTAAAACAGGTTTTCATCCCTCTTAACTGTATGTAAAATTACAACAAACAGATTTGGTCTTTGGTCAGAGTTCCACTTTAACATTGCTTTTTTGTTTCTTTTTTTTTTTTTCTTTTTTACAGCATTAATATATTTTGTAACGTATTACTTTTAAAACTTGTTTTATTACACAGCTGCACAATTTTTAATATTCTGTGGGCTGTCAGTCTAGTCACCAGTCTAAACATTTGTATACATGCTTGAAGCCGCCATTCTGGGCCATCTTGTCCAAGAATCTAGTGCAGGGGTCCCCAAACGTTTTGGGTCGAGGGCGGGGTCAACATACTTCCGACTGCTGGGGGGCCGGAGTATACATAAAATTATGTCTTTGCGGGTCAGACAGTGAAGCATACCCAGGTGACAACCTGAAGTCCAATTGGACAGCAATGTCACCTGATGCAGAATTTGATTGGAAACCAGCGATTCACTGCTTTCTATCTTCCATGTGGATGGGACCAGTTATTCTATATGTGGACTACCATATATAAGATGTAGTTGACCGCCTCTATAAGTTATACATTTTGTGTGTGGCTTGAAGGAGACAAAAGGAAACCGAGAGCCCAATATAGTGTAGTATCTCAGTGACAATTAGTCAAGTGTACAACAAAGTAAAGGTTATACTCACAAACGTGGGTGGCCACAAAGGCAACCACTGGATAAGCAGGCGGGGAGAATTATAACCTGACCCCGCTCAGGTTTAAGAAGTTGCTCTCTGTAGACAGGAAGGAATGGGGATACACCCCTCCACCAAGGGTGGACTAGACAATTTGTAAAGCAGTAACACAGAGGCGCCAAGTAGAGTAAAATCGATTAAAACTTGTTTAAAAGGGGGAAGTTGGTGGACTCACCTCCCTCGTAGAAGGAAAGACCTGACAATGGGACGTTACTCACAGTATAAAGTAACTTTTTATTAAAAGCTCCAAGTTTTTAATAAAAAGGTGCTTTATACTGTGAGTAACGTCCCATTGTCCGGTGTTTCTTTCTACGAGGGAAGTGAGTCCACTAACTTCCCCCTTTTAAACAGTTTTTAATTGATTTTACTCTACTTGGCGCCTCTGTGTTACTGCTTTACAAATTTTGTGTGTGGGGGGCCGGTAAAAAAGCCTCAGGGGGCCGCATTCGGCCCGCGGGCCTTAGTTTGAGGACCACTAATCTAGTGTTTGTACTGGTGTCTAGGCATGGCCAAACATCGTGAATTTTAAGTGAGTGTTTGTGAACCAATCGTTTGCGATGAAGTCCACTGCCTTTAATGGCCTGAGAACTTCTGAACCATTCGGGGCATCTCTGCAGCCACAATTTCTGTAAAAAGGTTTTCATAGTGTACCAAAACCCGGATAGTGGCATAGCGGTAGTGAATTAAGAGTGAAATATGCCACAAAAAAAATATTTATTTTATGCAGAGGCTTTTTTTTAAAATAAATACCAAAAATTACGTATAGTTTCTAGATTTTTCAAACAAGAGTCTTTAGAATAGCAGCCTCGGTTACCTGCCTAAAAATTGTTAACATGCCTTATCAGAGTTACCGTGCCCTATCAGAGTAGCATAGCGAATGCTGCAAACTTATGCCTGCTAATTGCCAATGACGGGAGCTTCACTCATCCTGCCCTGAGCCCCTGTGGGTCCAATCACTTTAAAGGACATTATCCTCGTACTTTGATTGGCCCAATAGGCTGCCTATCACTTGACAGGAAACTTGACAGGCAGCTAAGGCATGTTAATGCTGATAAGGCATGGTATTTGTTATAGTGAATCCCTTTATGTCATCAATTTTTTTCTACTCTAATGACACCCTAGTTGCAGGCACTTTAGCATGACCCCTTTTCGCCTTCAGAACTGCCTTAATTCTACGTGGCATTGATTCAACAAGGTGCTGAAAGCATTCTTTAGAAATGTTGGCCAATATTGATAGGATAGCATCTTACAGTTGATGGAGATTTGTGGGATGCACATCCAGGGCACGAAGCTCTCGTTCTATCACATGGCAAAGATGCTCTATTGGCTTGAGATCTGGTGACTGTGGGGCCATTTCAGTACAGTGAACTCATTGTCATGTTCAAGAAACCAATTTGAAATAATTTGAGCTTTGTGACATGGTGCATTATCCTGCTGGAAGCAGCCATCAGAGGATGGGTACATGGTGGTCATGAAGGGATGGACATGGTCAGAAACAATGCTCAGGTAGCCTGTGGCATTTAAACAATGCCCAATTGGCAGTAAGGGACCTAAAGTGTGCCAAGAAAACACCCCCCACACCATTACACCACCACCACCAGCCTGCACAGTGGTAACAAGGCATGATGGATCCATGTTTTCATTCTGTTTGCGCCAAATTCTGACTCTATTGAGACTCATCAGACTAGGCAACATTTTTCCAGTCTTCAACTGTCCAATTTTGGTGAGCTGGTGCAAATTGTAGCCTCTTTTTCCTATTTGTAGTGGAGATGAGTGGAACCCGGTGGGGTCTTCAGCTGTTGTAGCCCATCCGCCTCAAGGTTGTACGTGTTGTGGCTTCACAAATACTTGCTGCATACCATACTTGCTGCATACCTCGTTGTAACGACTGGTTAATTCAGTCAACGTTGCTCTTCTATCAGCTTGTATCAGTCGGCCCATTCTCCTCTGACCTCTAGCATCATAAACAAGGAATTTTCGCCCACAGGACTGCGGCATACTAGATGTTTTTCCCTTTTCACACCATTCTTTGTAAACCCGAGAAATGTGTGAAAATCCCAGTAACTGAGCAGATTGCGAAATACTCAGATGGGCCCATCTGGCACCAACAACCACGCCACGCTCAAAATTGCTTAAATCACCTTTCTTTCCCATTCTGACATTCAGTTTGGAGTTCAGGAGATTGTCTTGACCAGAACCACACCCCTAAATGCATTGAAGCAACTGCCATGTGATTGGTTGATTAGATAATTGCATTAATGAGAAATTGAACAGGTGTTCCTGCACAAATTGAACAGGATTCCTGCACAAATTGGTCATAAAATGTGATCTGATCTTCATCTAAGTCACAACAATAGAAAATCACAGTCTGCTTAAACTAATACAACACAAATTAAATGTTTCCATGTTTTTATAGAACACACCATGTAAACATTCACAGTGCAGGTGGAAAAAGTATGTAAACCCTTGGATTTAATAACTGGTTGAACCTCCTTTGGAAGCAATAACTTCAACCAAACATTTCCTGTAGTTGCAGATCTTACAACAGTCAGGAGTAATTCTTGACCATTCCTCTTTACAGAACGGTTTAGGTTCAGCAATATTATTGGGATGTCTGGAGTAAATAACTTTTTTGAGGTCCTGCCACATCATTTCAATTTGGTTGAGGTCAGGACTCTGACTGGGCCACTCCAGAAGGCGTATTTTCTTCTGCTTAAGCCATTCTGTTGTTGATTTACTTATATGCTTTGGGTGGTGGTCCTGTTGCAACACCCATCTTCTGCTGAGCTTCAGCTGGTGGACAGATGGCCTTAAGTTCTCCATCAAAATGTCTTGATAAACTTTGGAATTTATTTTTCCTTCGATGATTGCAATCCGTCTAGGCCCTGACACAGCTAAGCAGCCCAAAACCATGATACCCCCACCACCATACTTCACAGTTGGGATAAGGTTTTGATATTAATGTGCTGTGTCTCTTTTTCTCAACACATAGTGTTATGTGTTTCTTCCAAACAACTCAAGTTTGGTTTCATCTGTCCACAGAATATTTTTCCAGTACTGCTCTGGGTCATCCAGGTGCTCTTTTGCAAACTTGTTTTTTTTTAAACAGCAGTTCCTCTGTGGTATCTTCCAATGAACTTCATTCTGGTTTAGTGTTTAACGTATTGTAGATTTGTTAACATGGATGTTAGCATATGCCGGAGACTTTTGTAAGTCTTTAGCTGACACTCTAGGATTCTTCTTCACCTCACTGAGCATTCTGCGCTGTGCTCTTACACTCATCTTTACAGGATGGCCACTCCTAGGGAAAGTAGCAGCACTGCTGAACTTTCCTCTATTTATAGACAATTTGTCTTACTGCGGACTGATGAACTGCAAGGCTTTTGTAGATACTTTTAGAACTCTTTCCAGCTTTATGCAAGTCAACAATTCTTAATTGTAGGTCTTCTGAGAGCTCTTTTGTGTGAGGCACCATTACCATCAGGCAATGCTTCTTGGGAAAAGCAAACCCAAAACTGGTGTGTGTTTTTTCTAGGGCAGGGCAGCTGTAACCAACACCTCCAATCTCATCTCACTGATTAAACTCCAGCTGGCTGACACCTCACTCCAATTAGCTCTTGGAGATGTCATTAGTCTAAGGGTTCACATACTTTTTCCACCTGCACTGTGAATGCACATGGCGTGTTCAATAAAAACATTGAAACATTTAATTATTTATGTGGTATTAGTTTAACGAGACTGTGATTGTCTATTGTTGTGACTTAGATGAAGATCAGGTCACATTTAATGACAAATTTGTGCGGAAATCCATATAGTTCCAAATGGTTCACATACGTTTTCGTGCTACTGTATCTGGCATGCTATTAACATTAACAAATATTTACATTTTCTGAAGTTATTTTTACAATGAAAATTTTTGACGTTTTCGCAGCAGGCACTGTAGCACGGGCCAGGAGAAGGGGGCAGGAGGGAGAGTAAATGTCAAACTCAGGAATTAAGGAGAGCAGGAAACAAAGGAGAAAATATATATTTTTAGTAGTCTTCAATGCCGGCTTTCAGGTCAGGCCCCCAAGGCCGGTGACTATGGCGGAGTAATGCAAGGGGCGGGTTAACAGCCTCATACGCCATTCCCCATGCCCATGGAAGTCCACCTGCAGCTGCAGGTTTTCTTACGCACGGACATAACCTGTCCATGTGTATGTGCAGAGCGGGCGGCTAAATGGAAGACGGGTAGTGTGATCACCCTTTCAAAGGATATGATAAGCAAGTTAATGAGCGACAATAAATGGCAGAGCTTAATGGCCCATACTCACGGGCTACTTTTCTGGCCTGTCGCTAGCACACGGGAGCGTGTGCGCGACAGTTCGGCGACAGCTCGTCGCCAGGTCCCTCCGCGTGCACACGCGGAAGAGGGATTACTAAAGCGAAGGAAGCTGTCGCCGATGTTCCTGCTCGCCGGAAGCGCCGTGGGTTGTCTATTGGTTGCTGTCGCTATTCTGCATACACACGCGGACTAGCGACAGTTGCGGCGAAGTTGCGGCGGCAACTGTCGCCATGCGATTAACCGCCACCAATCGCCTGGCGACAGCAGCGACAAGCGACGGTTCGGGTTGCGCGCCTCATACTCACGGGCGACCTGTCGCCGCAACACGCGCGCGCCACGTGGTTGCGGCGACAATTGTAGCCCATGAGTATGGGCCATAAGTAACACTTTTCTTCAATGAATCATGGAGTTCTTCAACTTACTGTTCTTTTATTTATTTTAGCACCAAACACAGTCATCACTAGTCATAGTGGCAATTAGCAGTATCCCTGTGTTGTGACATCTCATGATACAAGCAAAGCAAGTTACACCTTTTCCCTTTGAATATATCTGTTGAGATTTCTGAGAGTTAATGTTAAAAAATGAAGATTTTTCTCCCCACGCACTGCAGGAAAATCCATAAGCATTTAAAAAGGGGAAGCTTCCAATGAGCAGATGCCTGGCTTTTGTGTTAGCTTTAAAGAAAATGATATTGAGAGAGCTTGAAAGACAATGGATGGATGGACTGCAATAAATGAGAGGCTTATGGTAATTTTCATAGAACTCATGGAACTATCTTGTGAAACATAAAATAAAACCCCAAACTCCTTGTCTTTGACGTTTTTAGTCCAACCTAATTTGTCTGTTTAATTTATGTATGTGTATGCCTTTTTAACATACTTTAATTTAATAAATGAGCCAAGCTTTGATGAATAGCCATCATTTACCAAGCATTTAAGCATGAAGTCATTTGTACGTCGGGCCATGACTGCAGGAAAACCTTTTACAGTGTTACTTGCCTTGTTTTTATCATGATGGTAGAGTTCAGCGATCTATACGTAGTGGACATCCAACCCTAACTGCGGGAGAGGGAAATTGCTTATCAACCTACCTTGTAAGGTTAAGTAGCCCAACCTTGCCTGCCGCATTTAAAAGGATTCAACTCCGCCTGCCAAGCCGCAAGTTTTCCTTTGTCAGCATTTTCCGGAGTGCAGATGTCACCTGCCTGTGTGCTTTACAATTGCATTCTGTCAACACTCCAAAAAAAAGGTTGCTGAATAGAGAAGTCTAGCTCTTTCTTACTTAAAGCGCACCTGAACTCAGAACTTCCTCTCTGCTCTAAAGGATAAGCAACGGCATAATAACCTTTAAAGAAAAACATTTCTTTGTAACAACTGATACAAATCCTGCAATACATCTGCAGTGTGTCTACTTCCTTTCATGGAAGCAGACGAGGGGTTAACATCCTGTTTACCAATTAGCTGCTTTGTCATGGCAGCCAGCTGACAAAGCTGAGAGATCAAATTACACTGGTGATTAGTCACAGATAAGAAGGAATTAAGCTAAACGCTCTCTAAGTTTTGCTTCTATCCTTTGCAAGAATTCAGGTCCACTTTAACTATGCTTTGCTCAAGATGCCACCCTACATGCAACCTCCACTCTACTCCAAATACCATTCTGGCTACCTCTCTAATCACCTCTCCTCACTCACACATAAAAGGAGTTCTCTCTAAATACTACTCATCTCTGGAATTCCCTATCACAATATTTTTGTCACTTACCCACCAGGGGCGCAGCAATAGCCCTTTGCGACCCCGGCGGGTTGGCGAGGGTTAACGGGGCCCGCTTCTGTTGGGTGATGCAGAGTGCAGAAGAGACATCATACATTGGCCTCAATTTACTAAGCTTAACTCCTGTCTTTAATAACTCTTCTGAGCTGTTTTACAGTTATCACAATTATATAACCATGGTGAGAACTGTAAAACAGCTCAGAAGAGTTATTAAAGACAGGAGTTAAGCTTAGTGAATTGAGGCTGCTATCTGTTTGTAGCACAGCTACCTGTCCTCCTCACGCCTCTCTTCAGCAGCACCATACAGGGCAACTCCTTGAGGCCATTTTTGATTTTGAGACACAATACATTGTATTTTCGCAATATGGTCAAAGGAAACTCATTTTTCTTTCCAGTGCAAAAATTTGCGAAAACCACAAAAAAAATGTTATTTTATGTTATAATTGTGAGTACACTTCCGGTTTTAAAACTTTTATTAAACAACATTGTTACGCTATGATTGGTACTCTTTTTCTTGAGGTGATTTCCCTAACTAATTGCAAGATTCTGATCCAGTACTTGATGGATGTTGTGCAAAGCTTGATTTTATTAACCTCTTGACGACCAGCTAACGCCGATTGGCGTAAACTGGTCGTCTGCGGGTTACCATGGAAACGGCCGCTCGATCGAGCGGCCTTTCCATGTCAGTTCACGGAGGGTGCCTCCGTGAACAGCCGGAGAGCCGCCGATAGCGGCTCGCCGGCAAAATGTAAACAGGCGGGGAAGAAATCCCCGCTGTTTACATGATACGGCGCTGCTGCGCAGCAGCGCCGTAAGTCAGATCGGCGATCCCCGGGCTCTGATTGGCCGGGGATCGCCGGCATATGATAGGCTGAAGCCTATCCCACAATGCGCAGGACGGATATCCGTCCTGCACAGTCCAGGAAGGGAGAGGGAGGTAAGGGGAGGGAGGGAGTGCACAAAACGCTGCAGAGGGGGGCTTTGAGGAGCCCCCCCCGCTACCCACTAATGGCCGGCGGCGATCAGACCCCCCCAGCAGGACATCCCCCTAGTGGGGAAAAAAGGGGGGTAGTCTGATCGCCCTGCTGCCCTGCTGATCGGTGCTGCGGGCTGTAGAGCCCACGCAGCACCGATCAGTGAAAATTCCCCTGGTCGGCAAGTGGTTAATATCTGGTGAGCACTGTGCATGAAGGGGGGGGGGGGGGGGAGGGATGTGCAGTGAACCCCCTCACCAGACATGAGCATTGCAGTGTGACGTTGAAACACAGTGGAAATGGTGGTGGTACTATGCTACTGAGATAACGCACAATATTAGCTTTTTTCCTTTCTGGTACGGACTGGCTATTGTATATCCCGGGAGGCACTGAAGTACTTACCATCTATGCGCAGTAAAGAACTTTTGGGTGTATTTTGAACTCAGAATGTGCTAATTTGAGCTTTATGTCACATGACCTCCACTGAGATCAGCTGAGCTGGAATGACCAATAGAAATTGAGCTTGTGTGAGCATGTGTTCACTTGTTTGCATGCAAACTTGCATTTGTGTCAGGATTCACCCACTGGTGAATGGGGTCAGGTGGCTGAGAACCGCACCAACAGAAGTTCACCCTCACTACCTATACAGTATATAGTGTGGAAAAATAGTACCTATACAGTATATAGTGTGGAAAAATAGTACCTATACAGTATATAGTGTGGAAAAATAGTATGTGATGCTTCACTCTTGAAAGACTCTTTGAGCACTGTATTTTGCATAATTTAAGCAATATTGTCATTTTAAATCAAAATTAGAGATTTGCTGTGGCATAACGACTGCTTTGTAACACAGCTTGCCACACTGCAATGCACTACCTATGCGACATTCACAGTGTGATGGTTGCATTGCGGTATAATGGCGTACGGCATCATAACACATTGCATGTAGTGCGTTACTGCAAAGTGTTGCATTAACAGTGAAGCATACTTTTCATTGACTGTATGCTTCACTGTATGAAATGCAATGTGTGGATAACATGCAGTGTCGATTTCCAGATCCATCGCATTGGGTTTCTGCTATTACCGGGAATCCAACGCCCACTATGAGGACATCTGGTGTGAATATAAACTGGTGAGAAAAACAATTGTATCTATGTTCTTTCTGCTAAAAATTACTTTTTTAGCTATCTCACAGTTTTATTTTATATTTAAATCTCATTTAGGTTTTACTGTTTCATTGTCACTGCTCAATGACACCTTCATTGAAGTATGCTGGGGCTCAAATCTCTGAATTATTGACCCTTTTACATCTTTTCTGCTTTCAGAAGCCATTTACTGACAGGAAAGTGTTTTATGGCTGTAATTACTTATCAGTGAGGGTTATACTATTGTCTGACCCAGTGTGACCAGGTCCCGACCCGGATAGAAACTGTCACTTGCATGCCTGATGTTTAACTCTTTCAGGCAGAGAAAGAAAAAAGGAACACAGCCTAGTTATTTGTGTGCTTGGCACTGTACGTACACATGTCTGTCTTATCATGTCACATGTCACCTCGGTTGTCCTTTAAGCCTACAACAAATTTTGGAAAAATTGCAGCTTATCAGTATCCAAACAGATCTCCAGGTTTCCAGTGGTTGCAGATCATTTCTATATGCCTAATAATAAATGACTAGCTATAAGCAAAGCCAGTTAAGCAACAGTTGGCACACCAAAGGGTCTGAGGTGGTAGAAAGCGCGGGCAGCACGGAGGCGTCAGATGTGCAGAGCCACTGCTGCTGGCACAGCGAGGAGGGGGCGGTCCCACGCACAAATGAAAAATTCATATTTCTACACCTAGTTCTTGACAGTCATTTTATGTGATCAGAATAAATAGTGGGTTTGTTTACAAAGAAGAGCAGATGCGGATTTCACAAAATGCGTTGTGTGACTATTTTGGATGCAAACCGTGTTTTGTTGAGTTTTATTTATTTAGATCATATCAAATGCATTTATTTGAAAACACCTTCTGCAATAAAACAAGAATGATATATGATAAAATACATGCGTATTTTTCATTAGAACCAGCAGCTTCAGCATCTTATTGATATCTGCTGGGAGCACTTTCATTACTCCTGCCTTGTTTTCTTAATTAGTACACTAGTCTATGATATTCAGCCTATTTCAATACATTTTCTACATCTGGCTTAGCACAAGTGGCTTCAGAATTCTTCCAGAGGAACCCCACCTGTCAGAGCCTTGTTCTCTCTAATTAAAGTGGACCTGAACTCTTGCACTGGACAGAAGGAAAAATTATCGAAATGCACCCTGTATGTACTTAGAGTTTAGCCTGTCTAATCCCCCCTCATCTGTGACTGAGCGCAAGTTGTGATTTGAACCCTTAGCTGTGTCAGCTGACTGCCACAGCAGAGTGCTCATTTGTATACACAGGATGTTAATAATATGTCTGCTTCCATGAGGCTAGACCAGGCATGGGCAAACTTGGCCCTCCAGCTGTTGAGGAACTACAAGTCCCACAATGCATTGCAGGAGTCTGACAGCCACAGTCATGACTCATAAAGGCAAATGCATTGTGGGATTTGTAGTTCCTTAACAGCTGGAGGGCCAAGTTTGCCCATGCCTGGACTAGGTGCACTGCACACATAGCAGAAACGCTAGCATTGTGGAAAACGTGCGTTTTTGCCGCTAATGGAAGTCTATGGGCCACAGGGAAAAAAACTCATATAAAAAATGCATTTGCGTTTTTGATGCGTCCGTTTTCAAAAACGCTGGTTTTATTGCATATATTTATTTGCATAATATATACATTTATTTGCATATCATGCAAACACGCATGAAAAATGCACATAATGAATGTCATTGGCAATGCAATGTGTTTTCCATGCCTTTTCCATGCGATTTTTATATGCGTTTTTTTCCCCAAAAATATTGTTTTGTGGTGTATTTCCGCATCCTGTTGTCTTCCTAGTGATTTGCATAAATGGGAATATAAAAACACATGAAATATGCAAACCGCAAATGTATTAAAACGCACGCAAAATGCTTGACAAACGCATGTGCATTAAAAAAAAACACAGACACAGTAAAAACGCACAAAAAACGCAAAAAAAACCATAAAGTGAAAACATGACATGAAACACATCCTTTCATATGATGCTATGTGTGCTCCCAGCCTGAAAGGAAGTAACGCTGCAGATTTATTGCAGGGTTTGTATCAGCTGTAATGCTGGGAATACACGGTGCGTTTTTGTGGTGATTAGATGGTTCGATAGATAATTTCCGACATGTCCAATCTCCCTTTCAATCCTTTCGCCGCTCGATTTCTGATAGAAGTGAATGGAAAAAGATAAGAAAAACGAGCGGAAGATAAAATAATCGACTGCAGAATCGAGCGGCAAAAACGATCAAGAGGAGAATTGAGAGACAGAAACGAACCGTGTATTCCCAGCATAACACAGAAATGTTTTTCTTTAGAGGCTATTTTGCTATTGCTTATCTTTTAGAGCTACATGCTTGTTTAAAATGTGTGAGTCAGACATTATTTCAGAAAAAGATGAACAGGACTGCCAGGCAACTATATAGGCAGTGGCCATACTTGTCAAATTCACAAGCACTGTCCCAAAATGCAAAATTGCATTAGAACTGAACTGACAACTAGTGTAAATCAACTGGCGTGTTCATAAATAATGCACTAAAAAAGTACAACCTGTTGCACCCCCTGTTGCACCCTTTCTTTGTGTTTATTTTTGCTTTTTTACATTAGCTGCTGTGGAAAAAGAAACTTTTTTGCATTGCAAAGGTGCATGATGTTTGGAAAGAGGCATGTGAAAATATGTGCATGTTTTCCAAGCATATAACTGTCCGCTGCTTTTCTCTTGAACTCCTACCCAATTCATTTATCACTCACACGATACAATCAGAAAGATGCTGGGAGGGGTCAGCAAGCAGTTACTTCCTGTCAGAGCCGGGACAAGGTCCTCCAGCACCCAAGGTTGAGACACCAAAGTGCGTCCCCCATCCCGCCCACCACAGTCATCACACACTGATTGCTATTAGTCTAAGAGGTGCCCTAGGGCCTCCCCCCCCCCCCCCACACCTTATCTGGCTTGCAGTCACTGCCATGTATCCCCTTTTCTTATTTCTCTCTGCTTCAAACACAATAGGGGAATGATAGCTGAGTGAGTTGTGCACCCCCTCCTACACTGCGCCCTGAGGCTGGAGCCTCTCTTGCCTTTGCCTCGGCCCCGCTCTGCTTCCTGTGTGCACAGATCATGAAACCCCACCCACCCCCTATCTCTTTTGAGAGTTTAACACTTTGTGGCCAGCACTGTAAAAAAAAAAGTTTAACTCTTCCCACAACTTCTCCAACATCCTAACAAAAGGGTTTGGGATTGGGGGTGTCTGATGAAAAGTACACATTGCTTTTCTTAGATGGGAAGATGAAATGCTTTATTCCACACATACCTGGGAGAGGCTTTAGCTGTAGTACTGGCCATAAAGAGTTCATTTCTTTCAGCAGATAGGAGGTGGGTGGGGTCAGGGGCAGGTGATAGGGGTCAGGTGATCTGTTCTATTGTGGGGGTAGGAACCCCTACTCTCCTGGCAAGAAGGGACTATAGAAGCCAGCCATTACATATTTGAATCTATTTACGGCAATCAATATACTATAAGATTTGTCCATATTAGTAAATGTTCAGCAGGACTATATCTGACTGTAAATTTAGAGCAAATACTAAGTGATCTATTAGTTACACATGTGTAGCATTGATTGAATGTTTCACTATAATATAATGTAGAAAGGGCCGAGTTACAAGGCCTTTAATTGCTTTGTTTGTTGTACGTATTAATAAATGATGAGTTTGACGCCATAAACATTTGTGTAAAGGAAACAACTTGTATCTTGATATCATTTTAACTGATTTTAACTGCCCCATCAAAGTAGTGCCCGAGAACTTGAATAGCTCCTTAATGTGACATAATGGGCCTGTATTGTCTTCAGCACCATGCAATGCCTCACTTATTTTAAATATGTCACAATAGAAACTGCCCTTCCTAATTAATTTTTCTTCTTTTTGGACTTTTCAGTTATGCTACATTTAACTGGGATTAAAATAATTTAGATGTGGATATCTTAGTGAGATGTGAGAGTCTTAATGGCTGGTTACTCAGAGTCAATGAGTCATTTGCCCACAATTCTAATTAACCTACTGCTGGAGGGGTCATATCTAACCTGAATTGATTTTAGGCTCCGAGTAAGTGTTGTATGGGGGTAACACGCTAGATATGGCTTTCTAAAATGTTTACTGTATAGGGATAATGTCGATAAACCGTTTGTGTTTCCTTTTTCCCATTACTGCGTTTGATTCAGGAGACAGACGTCATTAGGAAGCTGTTCAGAATCACTGCTACAGGTTACAACATTGACATGCGCCCATGTTACGCTGGCAACCACGTGGGGCGCGAGTATGTGAGGAAGAGTGTGAGACAGAGCCAATGGCGGACTCTGACAGGTAAAGTATTCATGAATGGGCACCGGGTGAGGGCGGCAGAGCTGGCATTACCATAGAGGCAAAGGGGGCCCCAAGTGCTGCTGGGCCCACCAGGTCTCCCCTTGACTTGTGCTCCCCAAGGCCCCTGCAAAGTTTTGTCAGCATATCAGCTCAACTGCCCGCGCTGCTCTCTCCTTTTTCCCAGTCTTCTTCCTCCCCGCTCACTGCCTTTTCTCCATGACCTGACGCAGGTCTATACACTATAACATGCAGAGGGTCATTTAGAAGAGGTGGATCTACGAGGATGAAGATGAGCACGCATGGACCGGAGCAGCATGCCGGGACAGGTGAGTAGCCCTGGGGAGTACAGCAAACTTGAGGGAGTAGATCTGGGAGGAGGGTGGCAGTCAACTCAGGGGTCGGGGAGGAGGGGGTGGGGAAATATGCTGCGGGGTTGGGGGGTAATCAGGTGGCTTCCCAGGGTAATTTTGCCTCATTGTGGCTTGAATCAGCCCAAGATCGTCATTTAACACTAGGGGGGGGCAGCGCTTGGGGCGGTGAGGAGATGAGGTGGTGTCACTAGGCCAATTCCCGCAAGATCTCACACTGAAATCAATCAGGAATCAGCCTGCAGTATATGGACAGCTGACATCTCTCTCTGATCAGATTTTGAGAGAGATCTGTCTCTTGGTTCGAATCTGCCTATCATCGCTAGATGTATGGCCACCTTTAGTCAATGATTGCTTGTTCTTCTTTAGCTTCTACCAGTACCACAATCAAACATTCCCTGTAATGCAACACTTTGAAGTGTTCCTGAAGTGGTAATGGAGATAATTCATCAAACCTATCTGTATTATCTTTCCTTATCCATTTTATCTCGCAAATGATTTGGGTGCAGACTTCAGGAAATTGCAGCTTGCCATTCAGAATTGCATGCGATCTGGATGGCAAGCTATTTCCCAAACAGACAATGGCTGAGATAATAAGGCAAGAGAAAACTTGCCAGGACACAGTGAGAGAGTTATCTCATCTCTTCATTCCTTAACCACCCTGGCGTTCTGATAAGATCGCCAGGGAGGCTGCGGGAGGGTTTTTTTTAAATTAAAAAAAAACTATTTCATGCAGCCAACTGAAAGTTGGCTGCATGAAAGCCCACTAGAGGGCGCTCCGGAGGCGTTCTTCCGATCGCCTCCGGCGCCCAGAATAAACAAGGAAGGCCGCAATGAGCGGCCTTCCTTGTTTTGCTTACACCGTCGCCATAGCGACGAGCGGAGTGACGTCATGGACGTCAGCCGACGTCCTGACGTCAGACGCCTCCGATCCAGCCCTTAGCGCTGGCCGGAACTTTTTGTTCCGGCTGCGCAGGGCTCAGGCGGCTGGGGGGACCCTCTTTCGCCGCTGCTCGCGGCGAATCGCCGCAGAGCGGCGGCGATCGGGCAGCACACGCGGCTGGCAAAGTGCCGGCTGCGTGTGCTGCACTTTATTTGGCGCAAATCGGCCCAGCAGGGCCTGAGCGGCAGGCTCCGGCGGTACTGGACGAGCTGAGCTCGTCCATACCGCCCAGCTGGTTAAGTTACCATATTTTTCAGGAATATAAAACGCACTTTTTCTTCCCCCAAACTAGGGGGGGAAAGTGGGTGTGTCTTATATTCTAAAGGTACGGTATTTTGGCTCCAATACATACTTACAGGATCCTGCCGCCATGATCCTCTCCTCCGTCTGACTGCCGCCATCCGAGGGTCATCAGATGGTCCCAGCTGCGGTCATCTGAGGGTCCTAGCCATCACATCCAGTTTCCCGGCTCTTGAGTGTCCGAGCCGCCGGATCTTCTTCACTGCAGGCTGCAGCCATGTGGTAAACACGCGCTGCCACCCCGCCGACATCATCCATAGTAACGGCATCCTTTTCTTAGTTACAGTGCCCCCTTCTGTGTGACAAGCAGCGCACAAGTGCCTGACGTCATGCTCGTCGCACAGAAGGGGGACACTAACTACGAAGAGGACGCCGTTACTATGGAGGATGTCGGGGGGGGGGGGGGGGGCGCATGTTTACCGCATGGCTGCAGTCTGCAGTGAAGAAGATCCGGTGGCTGGGACACTCAAGAGCCGGGAAACTGGATGGGATGGCTGGGACCCTCAGATGACCGCAGCTGGGACCATCGGATGACCCTCAGATGACGGCAGTCAGGCGGAGGAGGAGAGGATCGTGGCGGCAGGATCAGGTGATATGCAGCAGGGGTGAAGTGTAGTGTAGTAGTTTGTGTTGGCTGCAGGATTTAGTTAGTGAAGTGTAGTGTAGTGTAGTTTGGGTTGGCTGTAAGAGTTAGTTAGTGAAGTGTAGTGTAGTGTAGTTTGGGTTGGCTGTAAGAGTTAGTTAGTGAAGTGTAGTGTAGTGTAGTGTAGTTTGGGTTGGCTGCAGGGGTTAGTTAGTGAAGTGTAGTGTAGTGTAGTGTAGTTTGGGTTGGCTGCAGGGGTTAGTTAGTGAAGACTAGTGTAGTGTAGTGTAGTTTGGGTTGGCTGCAGGGGTTAGTTAGTGAAGTGTAGTGTAGTGTAGTGTAGTTTGGGTTGGCTGCAGGGGTTAGTTAGTGAAGTGTAGTGTAGTGCAGTTTTTGGTGGTAGCAGGGGTTAGTGAAGTGAAGTGTAGCAGGATTTAGTGTAGATGGGCAGTGTAGCTTAGATAGAGACAGTTTTGGGGGGTTTAAAGGTTTATAAGACGCCCCTGCACCATAGACGCACCTAGGTTTCGTTTATTTTTTTTCCCCTGATTTTTGCCCTCTAAATCTAGGTGCGTCTTATATGCCGGAGCGTCTTATATTCTACCGTCTTATATTATACCTTATCTGTAGTTAAGTTACCTCCTCTGCAGTTATTTTCACATGCAGTTAATTCAAAGCCTGTCTTTAACTTTAGAATTCTGGAGTTATTTTAAGGATTGAAGAGTTAACTTTAGTTTTGCCTGAAATGTTTCCTGAATACTACATGCCTTATCACCATGGTGATAACTCTAGAAACGTTATTAAAGACAGGAGATAAGCTTAGTGAATTGAGGCCAATGTTTCCTTCTGGAAACGCTGTGGATTCGATCCTAGTGGAAACGGGTCCTAACTCCTCTCATGTCCTCAGTGGAAAAGGCTTAGAGCCTATTACTGATGTTTGATTATTCTGGAGGTTCCTTCTTACTTCTTGTCTGTATGACACCATTGACTCTAGTGTCTCAGAAATATTACACAGGGTGTCAGAACAAGAGAAGCAAAGGGCACAGGGTGTCACCAGAAAGCAAAGTGAAAGATGCCATTAAAACCTCACAGTGGTTCCATCATTCCTCCATTCGGTTTCTGTTGAAGAGATTTAACTTATTTCCTGTCTGGACATCAACTCAATGGGGCCACAGAAAGCCCAAACCAAATATCACAGCCCCTCTGGTATCCTTTCTAACATTAAGGTTCTCAGACACCAATGAAGATTTTACGGCCATGTGCCCCACCACTGCATTCAAAAAGCCACATTTCCAGAAATAAATTATACCCAGGAACCTTTTAACAGGGCCAGAAACGCTTGTCATGTAGCTTCCAAAAGTCCTTTGGATAAGCTGATTGGGTCCTTGATTACCTCCACCAGTCTTCACTACTCTATTGCTCCAAGTAGTTGGGCATTCCAAAGTGCATGACGGGAGAAAAAACAGCTCTTCGCAAAAAAAGAAGAAAGCATCAGGCTGGGCACATCCATATAAAATGCCTATTTATTGAAAAAAACTTTAAAAGCATGCAGCAATACACAGCAAAGACTGCATATGGAAAGAGGGTGCACAAACAGCACAGAGGTCAAAATGCTGTTTCGCACCCTTAGCTGGGGTGCTTCATCAGGACCCATATAAAACGCCTATTTATTGAAAAAACTTTAAAAGCATGCAGCAATACACAGCAGAGACTACGTATGGAAAGAGGGTGCACAAGCAGCACAGAGGTCGGCAGCTGTTTCGCACCCTTAGCTGGAGTGCTTCATCAGGACCCCCCCCTTCCCCCCCCAAAACAAAACAGCTCTTCCCTGCTCAAGGGGTGTATGTGTACTATGTAAACAAAAGCACGTTATCCGGGTAACTATGGATAGAGGAAGTGGGGCTCTCTGATCTGCTCTTTCATCGGCTATACTGGTGTCTGGTGTCAGAGCCTACCTATAGGAGATGTCTACCACATTTGTCCAACAACAATGGCAGGATATAATTAAAACAATTACCAGTAAAGCTGGGCCGGCCATGCACGTATAAATTTCCACCCAATGTTCCAAAATGAAAGATTCCTTTCACCAAGTAATCGATTCATACCACAGACAGCACATTGATTTTTAATACTGTCCAGCAGGAAATCTGTTGAAAGTCAATCGAACCACCACTGCACTGTTCGATTCAATGCAACTCAACGGCCTATTGATCGTCCACAGCTCCTGCCCCGAACCCAGTTGACCCAAATTTTCCATCCTGTCCGATAGATGCTTTCGATTGATTGTTGGTCAAAATTTATCAAATCAAACATTTAAAGGAATCGATTCCTATCCAATTTGATCAAAGTGATAGAATCTGGAGGGAACTGAGTGGGAAAATCGAAGTGTGCATGGGCATCTAAAGCTGTCAGAGCGCATGCATGGTCGTACCGCGGGTGAGCTGGGCACAGGGTGAGGTGAAAAGACAGCTTACCCTGCTGCTGCTCAAATCCCCGGCGGTGCTAAACACTATTCCCCCTCCAAGTTGTAGCAACTCGGAGGGAGGTGTAATTCGGGATCTGGCGATCGCCAGATCCCCGAATTACTCTTGCGTGGGGCGCGCATCATAGCACTAGTGTTATGAGGGCACCCATCTTCGGCGCTGAGCACCGAGCACCGAAATACCTGCTTTGATGTCAGATCCCCCCTGGTCTTGCTGAAAGCTGCTCGGGCTCATTTCTGCGGCTGCAGGGACAATTGTAAAATAAAAAGGTTTGGCTGGGCTGACCCTATGAACATTTCAGAACTAGGCTTTTAAGTGTTGTTTTAGGTGTATGTATAATCGCCGGCCTATATTGAATTTGCAGTAAAACGCAGATCAGAAGCCGGCTGCTTCTTCTGGCAGTGAGATTGTTAAGCAAAGCACTGCCAAGTGTGCCATAAACCAAGGCAATGAATAATCATTTGCAATGTGACTACTTCCCAGCATACCACTTCTCTAATAATACACATGGTCTGTCAAGCCAACCTACCTTTCTTGGCTGAGACCTTTGCAATGTGTTTCAGAGCACTGTACAACAAAAGATATATATTCCCTTCCATGCTGGATTTCTAATTACCGATGATATAAAACTCAGTGGGTGAGGGCAGCCACGTCAGTTCCAAAGGCACGGACCCGTTCTATATATTATATTATTATTAACATGGCGGGAAGTTGCCTGGCTTCTTCTATATTGGGAGAAGATGTTTGCATAATTAAAGATATAAAGCTGTCGAAACTCTTTAATAAGAATTATAGCTGAAGTATCTTACTGTAACCTATTACGTTCCAATAGGATTTGCAAAACAGTGGCATGACAAGAGTAATGTCATGTATTACTGAATTGCTAAAAATCACTGCTGTGCAAGAGAAAATGTTATTAAACAAGAACAGTCACAGCCTAAAACAGTTATGGAACGAAAGCAGCCTTAACAAGCATGCCAGACCCCGCAGCATTCTGGTTAGAAATAGCCTCATGTCAAGTAACTGCCGTGACTCAAGTCTTTCCTCTCTCCAATCGCTTAGAAGATATCTTTTATGGCAATGTTAGCTACAGTCCACATAAAGATTGGCTTGTTCCATGACTGTACTAGACAGTATATTGGCAATTCACTCAATTTAGGTAATGCCTAATGATGTTGATCCAGGGATTTTATCTGATTGCCATCTGGAGTCGGGAAGGAATTTTTCCCTTTTGGGGCTAATTGGACCTGCCTTGTAAGGGTTTTTCACCTTCCTCTGGATCAACAGGGATATGTGAAGGAGCAGGCTGGTGTTGTACTTTATACTAGTTGAACTCGATGGACGTATGTCTTTTTTTTAACCAAAATTACTATGTAACTATATACTTTTTCCACCCCTAGGCCTGCTTTCTTGCAACTCCCCTTCCCCGTGCCCCCCTTCATCATTCTGCTCCCTCTTCCATGTCCAACATTCATGCTTCAGTTATCTACAAATCTCTTGGACAGGAGCCCCCTATTCTGTATGTTAATCCTTATTCGGAACCACTTTATTCCATTTGCAGCCTCTTCTTCCATATGCAACAATCCCTTTTTCATGTCCAGCCGCCCCTTGGCCAGCTGCTTGCCCAAGATTGCTGGCCTTTGAGGCCTTTTCAGCAATCTGGCTCTGAATCCACCATAAGGCCTACTTTACTAATGTCCTCCAGGCAGTGATGTTTTAGGCATAGCAAACCAGGCAGTTGCAACAAGGGGTCCCCACAGTGCTATTCTTAGCTCATTGTACGTTATTATGTACAACTGCTAGTTTCACCAACCAGTCGGAACCAGTCCGACGAAGGCTTTTTATAAGTCGAAAGCTCACTGTTTATCCATCTCTAAATTAGCCAATAAATGGTATCATCCTGAAACTTCTTGCTGGTTTCATCAAGAAAGGGATGGAAGTCATTTTAACACCTAAATAGGTACTGGTGATTAGCATAATAAAGGAGGCCCAAATATCATAACAATTCTATGGAAGACGCTATTAATGTATTCATTAAGTTGTAATAGTTTTAGATTTGGGCTGTAATTGCTGTTGTAACTTCTCTGGATTACAAGGAGTTACAGATTACCCAGCAAGATCATGGCGAACCAGAACTCCCAGGAGTGTGTTAGGGGCTACAATGGACCAAAAAGCCCTCTTACCACAATGTTATGCAAAACAAAAGTTTGCCTTCTTAAAGCAGAAGTTATTTGTGATTATTCAGGTTGGAGTAAGCATATATGTCTCCCACAATGCATCACTGCTGAATATGCAAATCATCCTTTGTTGTCCCTGTAAGCTAGCCACACCTCCAGAACTGCTGAAGTGCAATGATGTGGTAGCTTGTTAATTGTACAGAGCCACAATAATCCAAAATACATACAGACTGTTTTGGATTGGTTGATCCTCATCAGTGCATGGCATGGATTAATGTGGCTCTATGGGGTAGGACTTGAAGCACCCAGAGTTACACATTACCCAACAAGCTCATGGTGAATGAGAACTCCTACTAGTGTGTAAGGGGCTACAAAGGACCAAAAAGCCCTCCTGCTAAAATGTTAAACAAAAGTTTGCCAACAAGGACAAATTCCAACCTGAAGAACACAAGGCTAGATATAAAAATCATATATTTTTAAAAGTGATGGTAATGATAGTTTACATCTATTCAACATTTTCCAAAATCAAAGGTTGTACTTTTTAACATAGTTAATAAAGCCAGCTTCTAAACCAAGTCATCGATAACAGAGAGCTCCACCCATGGTGTCATCCCAGGCAAACTTCAGGATTTATAACTGTAGCCCTGCTTTTAAAAAAATCTGTATAAGGACATGTGAGAGTCATGGGAGTCTGGTATGTTTCCCAGTCTGGTCAGCATGAAGCTGATATCCTTGTATAATACAATTTATACTGTGTTTGCTTTACCAAGAATAGATGTGTTTTGGCACCATTTAACTTCGGGCAAGAATAAGTCGAGGCTACTGTGCCTCTTTGGTCAGTGTAATCTAACTAGGATTGGGTATCATACACACTCACTGGTGTGGTTTACACACTCCACCAACTGAAGTTTCTAAAAGTTTAGGTTGCCTTGGAAACCTGTGGCCTGTGGCCTCGTCAAATCCTGTTACTTAAACTATTTGACTCCCAGGTTTCCTGTGCAGAAAATAAATCCACTATAAAAAATAACTTGTATGAATAGAGACTTGCTCCAGTAGGAAGTACCAGACATTAAAGGAAAATTAAAATAATGATGTGGTTAGAGAGTTCTGAGCTGATCTATTGGTTAAGTGGAATGTTTCTCCGTCTTAGTTCACAACTACCATCAACATGTCATGGTTTGAGAATTTTCATAATTGAAACTAAACGAGGTGAGCAATTAATAAAAATGTTCCTCTGGGCATTCGCCCAATCTGTTCTAGCAGCCTGGGTTGTAAGATCAGATATAGTCATTTCCACTTTGTTTTTTAAGTTTTTCTTCTGCTATGCTGATATTAGCCAGCATGCTCTTCAGTTAAGGACATGTCCCAAAACTCATGCTCGTTGTACAGGACCACAAACTTCAGATCATGAGGTTGAAATAGTGTCATGAGCCCCTGTAGATAGTCCCTGGTTCTGTGTGTGACTAAATAATACTTACTTGTACAATTGTTATTATTATTAATTATTGTATTTATAGAGCACCAATATATTGGGCAGTAAATAGGGATACATACAATGTAAACAAGGGGTGTCAGACAGAAAGGTAGCACACGATTATACAACACAGCACAAGGTTATACATGCAAACAGGGTATAGAATACATGATCATGCGATTTAACAATTTAAGTTTGAGATACAGGTAGTCCCCGGGTTACGAACGCCCGACTTACGAACGACCCGCCGATACGAACGCCGCAATCATAGCTCCGCCCCATTGCATGACGTCACGCCCGCCGGGGACTACCTGTTCTGGCCCGTTAAAAAGGAAGAATATGGGCAGCGGGAAGGTAAATAGAGGCCTACTCACCTGATCCTCGGCGGTAGAAGGTCCCCTCGTGGTGCCCGGAAGGTCCGCAGGCCGTCCTCTCGCTTCCTCCATTGTTCCCCGGCGGCTCCTGGCTTCACATGGGCGCATAATGACGCAATTAGGAAGCGCCGCCACTTGGGGGCTCTTCCTGATTACGTCATTATGCGCCGCATGTGAAGCCAGGAGCCGCCGGGGAACAAGATGCTCCGGAAGATGCCCCAGCAGGCTTAGAATACTTTTTTTTCCTGGTTCTCTCCCTCTAAACTTAGGTGCATCTTATAGTCAGGTAAGTCTTATGGGGTGAAAAAATATGGTATATAAGTGATACACTTACATTCCGTTACTGAACAGTAATTTGCAACCTTCTCGAAGTAAGATACATACCTATAGAGAGGGATGCTTCTGGATCATATTGAGGCTTCCCTTGGCATCCCCTGGTCTCCCACCATCGAGTTTGGGCCTCCTGCACATCAGGGCCACACTTCTGTCATAAGCATGGCTGCGCATGTGCATTAACATGAAGCCACACGTGCATAAGCAGTTCCGGCTTACTGAGCATGCGCAGTCATGCTCGCTTGGCTACTGCAGGGTAGTCCAACCATTCTCTGCGGTCTGCAGGTAACTCTCTCCTGTTTGATTCGTGTTTACTAGCCAATCAGCAAACACAATGCTTTGCCCTGTGTGAGATACAGACACTTGATGGAGAACCTACACATATGTATTTAAACTATAAAAGGTACAGCACAACAAGCAAATAAAAATTGAATCTCCCATAAAAATTTACAATAATAACTCAGAACGCATAGGATATAAAAATGTGCTATATTTCCTCACTGTTATCGTTCACTCGCAAAACTGACAAAGTCAGTGACATTGTTCCCCTGCTCCTGAAACAACTCCATAACTGTCAGCAATGTAACAAGGCAGGCAGGATACAGCACAGAGGATCGTGACGCAAATCCAATAAGGTAATTCTGAGGTCACACACAGACAAAAAGAGAAAGTGAAAAATAAATCTTTCTGCAGATTTCTGAGTCTCCAGCTGACAAGACTGCAGCTTCTTCCATTGAAAAGCCAAAAGGAATATTGACGTCATTTTACCCTTTCAAATTATAGAAATGAAGAAAGTGTTTTACTGGCTTTGACATTCCATTTTTCGTACCAAGGGAATAGAATGAAGAAAAATCACATATTTAAATAACACTTAAAGTGAGAGAAATATGGAGGGTGCTATTGCCTAATTCTTTTAAAAAATAGTAGTCTCTCTGACTCCCTTGGTTGTATGCCAGAAACACAAAGACTACCGAAGCCAAAGGACAAGCATGATTCATTAATGAAAACGGTAGCCCCTATAACTGGAGCGATGTAAAAACAGCGCTGGATATTTGGGCGCAGCCGGCGCCGCCATAGGCTGTAATAGGAATTACAGCTATAGCGGCCTGCTTCAATGAGTCATTTGGGCGCCGTCAAAAGAAAGAGCACAATTGACTATAAAATACATCATATGTATGCCTATAGGCATCTTACTTCAGTTTATGTGCTTTGGGTTCTGCAAGAGAAAATCGCTTTACAAATGTTTTGCTCATTGTTGATGTTGTTACTTAAAAACTGTTTATCCTAAAGAGAAACTTTACTGAATATAACTCGATGAATAAAAGTGCTTCTTTTTAACAATATTCCTTTATAATTTTTTTGTTTGATGTTTGCCCATTATAAAATCTTTCCTCACCCTGAATTACATTCTTAAATGTATCACAGGTGACAACATCTTTACTGCTGATTGTGGCATAACATGCAGAATGTTTCTTTGTTGGGAGTCCCGAAGTCAGTAGAAACAACACCTGGTTTCCCAGAATGCTCTGGGAGGAGAATTCTGCATAACAGAACTAGGCTGTGACATCACTGGGAAGGCATACATACCGATATACATTTCTGATGCTAAAACCAGGATAATTAACATAAAATTGAGTATCCTGAATAATTTACTATATTTTACCATATGTCAAATGCACTTTCTGTATACTGATTCTCTTGCAGTCTATGTTCCCTATGACCAGGATAAGTTGCAGTGTTCTGTAATTGTTTATGCTTGCATTATGCAGCAATATTATTATAGTTCAACCAACATTGATCATCTAAGTCAGGGGTGCCCAATAGGTCGATCGCGATCTACCGGTAGATCGCGACCGCCTGATCGGTAGATCACGGCCTCTTGGCCGCGTCCCATTGAATTTAGCAGCCAGCAGCTGTAGAACGCAGTCGCGAAGGAGGAGAGAGCCTGGCCAATCAAGGGAGGAGAGGCGCGCAGCCATTCAGGGGAGCAGAGGCGCGCAGCCAATCAGGGGAGCAGAGGCGAGCAGCCAATCAGGGGAGGAGAGGCGCGCAGCCATTCAGGGGAGCAGAGCAACTCCATTCACGCTGCCCACCGGAGCCTCGGCTGAGGGAGTGAATACCTGGACGCCGCCGCAGGAAGAAACAGGCCTTATACCCAGGTAACCTATACTGAAGGGACCTATACCTGGCTAACCTATACAAAAGGGACCTATACCCAGCTAACCTATACTGAAGGGACCTATACCCTGCTAACCTATACTGAAGGGACCTATACCCAGCTAACTTATACTGAAGGGACCTATACCCAGCTAACCTATACTGAAGGGACCTATACCCAGCTAACCTATACTGAAGGGACCTATACCCAGCTAACCTATACTGAAGGGACCTATACCCAGGTAACCTATACTGAAGGGACCTATACCCAGGTAACCTATACTGAAGGGACCTATACCTGGCTAACCTATACTGAAGGGACCTATACCCAGCTAACCTATACTGAAGGGACCTATACCTAACTACATTTCCGGGGGGGGGGGGGGGGGGGCATTTGAAACATCGGTAGATCTCCTGGCCTCGGTGAATTTTAAAGTAGCTCGCGAGGCGAAAAAGTGTGGGCACCCCTGATCTAAGTGATACACTGTCATATGTGTGTAGATGTCTTTCATCACAGGTACACTTTAAAGGATACCCGAAGTGACATGTGACATGATGAGATAGACATAGGTGTGTACAGTTCCGAGCACACAAATAACTATGCTGTGTTCCTTTTTTTTTCCCTCTTTTTTTCTTCTCGCCTTATTTACAGAAGTCACAGATGCTATCTCCACACATTCCCTCTAGATAAACTCTTTGAAGAAGCTGTCATAGTTATCCACCCCCTCTGTTGATGAAAAGGTATTGTTTACTTCTTGCAATAAAACAATTAAGTCCTTAGCTGCCTGAAATCTCTGAGGACGGGTATTGCTGCTGAATTAGGTTAATAAAGCCTGTGCTCAACTGTAAATGTAAAAATAAAGGGTAAAATCGACGTTTTTTTAATAATGAGACATATTGTTGGCATGCATTTTTAATGTGCTATTGAGATGCCCTGGGAGCTAAAAATGGGGCTCGGTTCACTTTAAAGGGAACCTTAACTGTGAGCTGTTTTTAAAAATGAAAGTATCCCCTTGCTACTCACAATTAGCTCTGCGCAATCTTTCTATTTTCGCCGCTCTGCTCTTCTCCGTTCACCCTCGGCGGCACAGTTTCGTTTCTGTGACGTCAGCAACATGGCGGCGATGGAGCGATAGTACTTCCGGGGCAGCGTGGTGGCCAGGCTGACTTTGACGTCAGCGTGCACTCCCTCACTGTCAGAATCTGCTGCTGCGTACGAGCACGCAGCTTGAGCGTCTCAGTGGGGAGCATGCTCAGGAAGAGTGTAGATGCCGGCTGTGCTTCCTCATTGATACAGTACCTCCCACTGTTATCTAGTAAGAGGAACGTACAGCCGGCCATAGGAAGGTAATCACGAATCCTCAAGTTATGGACAACACGAACCCACATTTTCACTATGTCCCAATATATAAATTGTGTATATATATATATATATATATATATATATATATATATATATATATATATATAGATAGATATATAGATATACATATGCATATGTATGCATATGTATATACACATATATATATATATATATATATATGTGTATGTGTGTGTATATATACATATATATATATATATATATATATATATATATATGTATATGTATATATATATATATATATATATATATATATATATATATATATATAGATACATATGTATGTATGTGTATATATGTGTGTGTGTGTATGTATATGTATGTATGTATATATATATATATATATATATGTATATATATGTATATATATATGTATATACATACATATATATATATATATATATATATATATACCGGTATATATACACATATATATCATTGCAGAAAGCATTACTTGAGAAACTGTTGTCCACATGTATATATATTACTGCTATGAACTTACTTTTTATATTAATCAAATTTATTTACTAGCCCGCTATAATAAATGTTGCCCTATAGATCACTGCAGCCAGGGAACAACGCTGCCTGTCACGCTAGTTGCCGTATATCTCCCGCGAGAAGCTGCGGGGAGTATGCGACAAATACACACAGCGTGACGAGCAGATTCACTTGCACGCTATGAGGCTCTATGCGCCGGCGCGCAAGGTGGACTACTGCGCAGGTGCGAAGAAGAGACGGGCGCTAGGACCATGCGAAGGAGGCAGATCAGCCAGTACTTCCGGGGAAAGTACAGGACGACTGGTCAGTCGCCCCAAAAACACGCAGCGCACTACAGGGCTCAGAGAAACTATTGAAAACAGCCTAAAGTGCGGTAAGTGTCTGCTGTACATACTAGATTGACTGCAGTAGTTATTTTGAATCTCAGTGTGGGTTAAGGTTCCCTTTAACTGTAAAAGACACGTGGCTAGATTTGACTACCTTTTCGACTGCCTCATTTGCATAGATAACAGCTCCAGTTTTTTAATACTTGCTAGGCAGGAAAATCGAAAGGGGCTTTAGATAATTCAATGTCAGTTCAGGTACCCTTTAAAGGGAACCTAAACTGAGAGGGATATGAATGTTTCCGTTTAAACAATAGCAGTTGCCTGGCAGCCCTGCTGATCTCTTTGGCTGCTGTAGTGGCTGAATCACACACCTGAAACAAGCATGCAGCCAATCCAGTCTGACTTCAGTCAGAGCACCTGATCTGCATGCTTGTTCAGGGGCTGTGGTTGAAAGTATTAGAAACACAGGATCAGCAGGAGAGTCAGGCAACTGGTATTATTTTAAAAGGAAAAATCCATAGCCTTCTCAGTTTAGGTTCCCTTTAATCTCTTGACAACCCTCAGATGTTCATTTAAATCTGAATTATTGCAAATAACTTCTGTTTTAAGAAGGCAAAACACACTAAGAATTGCTTTTTAGTGGGAGGGGATTTCGGGTTCTTTTAGTCCCCCATACATTTCTAGTGGTTTTGGGTCACCCTGAGATGCTTGGTTACTCTTTTGTACTGGTCCAAGCCCTATACCATAGAGCCATATCAATCCCTGCCATGCACTGAGGAGGACCAAAAGTCTGAAACTGGCTGTCTGAATGTGGGGTGGGTGTGGCTCTGTAAAATTTTAAGCTATAGGTTTGCTGTATACACCAACGGTTCTGGATGTAAACCTGGCTTCAGTGGCATAAAGAGATAATTTGCATATTCAGTAGTGGTGCACTGTGGGTAACCACAGATGTTTACTTAAAGCTAAATTATCACAAATAACTTTTGTTTTAAGAAGGCAAATCACACTTAGGGCCTTTTTCCACTAGAGCGTTCGCGATTGCTTAATCGCAAAACCGCAAACTGCTAGTGATTTTAAAATCGCTACAGTTTGCTTTTTAACATAGGAATCGCGGTAGGTAGTTTCCACTACCACAATTCATTTTTTACTCAATCGCGATCGCGCCGCGGAACGTTTTTTGCCGCGATTTTGCTATGCAGTGCATAGCATAGCAAAATCGCGAACGCAAACATCAGGAAATCGCCGCAAAATTTTGTACATTTGCTGAATTGCAATCGCTAACGTTCAGCATGAACGCTAGCGACTGCTAGTGGAAAAGGGCCCTAAGCATTGATTTTGAGTAGGATGGCCTTTCGGTCTCTTTTAGTCACCTTATACTTTCCTAGTTGTTTTGGGTCACCCCGAGCTGCTTGGTTACTCTGTTAAGAACCCTCAAAAATTGCAACTTTTTTCAATATTGGAATCCTTAAACTTAGCACAGAGGTTGCACCTGTCATCTCCTAGGCGAAGCAAATAATTTTGGCTTGCGCGCTATTCTACGCCTAACCTGGGCACTGCCATAGACATAATGTTATCACGTCTATAATGGCGCAGTGGGATTTCAAATGTAATTCAGGTGACAGCAATTGTGAAGCCACCAAACTACTTAATTTAATTACTTTCATCTAATTTCAGTGGAAGCAGGGTGAGTCTGAGCCCAACTGACCGGGCAGCATACTAATACGTACTGCTCTTAGCTGATATTTTCACATCCTACAAGCAAGAAAATTCTCAGAATAATTTTGTTATTACTTTTTCACCTCCTTTTTGGTTATTTTTTAATTGCACAGCGATGAATATTATTGTTAACAGAGGCCCATATGCAAATAACTTTTTCTCCTAAGTTTTCTTCTAGAAGATAACTTTTCATCTTCTATTTAAAATAACTTTTCCACACTTTGCATTTGAAAAGGAAGCTAAAAGTAGGTGAAAAAGTACTGTCAAAAATATTTTGACAATATTCTTGCTTTCTGGTGGTTCAAAAGGCATTTTACTGGCAAGTTGTTAAAATATCACCTAGGGAGAAAACTCAGGAGTAGAGATGGCCTGAACGGTTCGCCGGCAAAAAGGGAACCGGCAAACTTACGGGGTTCGCGATCAGGGCCGGTTCAAGTAACAATTGGGCCCTAGGGCAAAATTAGCCTGGGGGCCCCCCAGCAGACCCCCCCCGACCAAAAAGCATCATTAGGGGCCCTTTGTTGCAGCCAAATTTCCCTCCTGGGCCCGAGCTGGCTGCTGACCCTCCTCCAATCACCTCCCAACTTAACTGTGCTCCCTAGGACCTCTGCTGTGTCTATATCAGTGTAGTGTCTCACCTGCCCACCAGCACAGATGAGACGCTACTCTGCCAAAGACTCTGCAGAGTCCCTGAGGAGCAACGGTTAAGATGGGGGAGGGACACCTTGGGGGCCCCTACAGGTTCTGGGGCCCTGGGGCAATTGCCCATTTTTTCCTATGGTAGCTCCGGCCCTGTTCGCAATCGCGGAGAACCGCAAACTTTTCCGGAAGTTCGATTCGCCCCCATAGTACATCATTAGGGTCAACTTTGACCCTCTACATCACAGTCAGCAGGCACATTGTAGCCAATCAGGCTACACTCCGTCCTGGAGCCCCCCCCCCCCCCCCCCCTTATAAAAGGCAGGCAGCTTCAGGTATTTGACTCACTCGTGTGCCTTCAGTAATTAGAGAAGGGAGAGCTGCTGCAGAGAGAGCTATAGGGAAAGCTTAGTTAGGCTCTTGTAGGCTTGTTAGCTTGCTTCTTGCTGATTCTTATTGCTAAAAAAGCACCCTTCAACAGTTCTTTTGAGAGCTAATCTTGTTCTTGCCATCTATTTTTTTTGTTTTGTTTTGTGTGGCCCACTTGCATTATATACAGCTCAGTCAGTCGCAGCTGGCCTTTGGCCCCTTAGTGGTAATTCCTACTGTGCCACTGCCAGGCCCAGCACATTCAGTGACTACCTGTGTGTGTGACAGGCAGCTGCACATTTGTAATCCCAATCACTGCACCTGTTCACTGTTTAGTGCACCTACCTACCTACCTACCTACGTGAGCGCACGCATTGTTAATACCAACAGTCATTGCATCTGTTCACGGTACCTGTGTGTGTTTGTGTGTGACAGTTGCACATTTGTAATTCAAATCACTGCAGTGCATACCTGTAACCTGTCCAGTGCACCTACATGAGCGCAAGCAGTGTAATATACCACCAGTCATTGCACCTGTTCACGGTACCTGTATGTGTGTGTGTGACAGCTGCACATTTGTAATTCCACTCACTGCAGTGCATACCTGTAACTTGTTCAGTGAACCTACGTGAGCGCAAGCAGTGTAATACACCACCAGTCATTGCACCTGTTCATGTTACCTGTGTGTGACAGCTGCACATTTGTAATTCCAATCACTGCAGTGCATACCTGTAACCTGTACAGTGCACCTACATGAGCGCAAGCATTGTAATATACCACCAGTCATTGCACCTGTTCACGGTACCTGTGTGTGACAGCTGCACATTTATAATACCAATCCCTGCATACCTGTTCACTGCACCTGTGTGACCTCATGCTGTTTAGTATACCAGTCCGTGCATACCTGTTAACTGCACCTGTGTGACAGCTGCACATTGTATTGTAATAACAGTCACTGCTACCTTTTACTGCACCTGTGTGACTGCACATTGTATTAGTCAAGTCAGTGCATACCTTTCACTTCATCACCCCCGATATGGACAAAACAACAAGCAGAGGCCGAGGCAGGCCACCCAGCAGGTCTGTTCGAGGTTGTGCGGCCCTCGACCAAAGTACAGTGTTCAGATGAAGGCACGTGCCATCTACCCCCTATATTGTCAGAACGTAGTTGACTATGTAACACAAAATACCTCATCTTCCTCAGCTTCCACACGGAAGCGTGACATATCTTCCTCCTCCTTCTCTGATTCTGGCACCCCACTTAACACTCCGTCAGCCGCCACCACCAAAGTGCCATCATCACAGGGCTCAGCGGTGTGGAAATTTTTTTGCAAGTCTGCCTCAGATGAGAGCAATGCCATCTGTACTCTCTGCCACCGAAAATTGATCCAGGGAAAGCCCAACACCTGCATAGGGACAACTACCTTATGAAGGCACATGATTACAAAGCACAAACTGCAATGTGATGACCACCTGAGGAAAAGCAGCACACAAAAGCAAAGCCACACACCGCAGTGTAAGATACCAGGCCGCAATTATTTCTCAATAAAGATGATACCTAAACTGTACCATGATGTTGAAAGGCAAGTGGTGTCATCTCTGGCACACAGCGTTGGGTCAAGGGTTCATCTGACCACAGATGCCTGGTCTGCACAGCACGCTCAGGCCTGCCCAAAGACTAAGTCAGTCCCCACACACAGCATTTCTGCCTGCCCCAAGACTAAGTCGGTCTCCACACAGCATCTCTGCCTGCAGGCCACTTGACTGCCTTCTCCGCCACCACCAACAGGGTCCAGGACTCCAGGCGGATTCCTGAATTTTCGCTATAATAATTTTTCGGGTGCGTGTACATGCCTGCCTATTTTTTCTGGCTGCACTGCAGCACAACAACAAAACAAAAGGCATTTACATGTGTCAATTCCCCTTTGTGATCGTAACCTTGCCGCGGTGAAGGGGCTTGTGTATCACAATGAAGCAATGACTGACCGCCGGCTATATGAGTGTGTTGGGGGGCACACCTGACCCAAGAAGACAGATAATAAGGTCGTTGCTTCATTGTGGACAGATCAAATTTGATCAGCTGGACACTCAGTCACTGTTGTTCTGTCATTGAGCTACCTCAGCCCGGCGACCATATGGGCTTGAAAACCGCCATTGCCTGCACTCTGGCCATGGTGCGCACCAGTCCAGCACGGCTGTCACTATACAAACAGCTGTTTGCGGTGCGTTACACAGTGAGTTTGGTGTGTCAGTGTGAAGCAGTACACTAATTACACTCCCTGATTGATGTATACACATACAAGATGTTTAAAGCATTTTAGGCCTCCAATTTAGCATTCAATGTGATATCTGCCCTTAAAACACTGCTTTGCGTCAAATCCAGATTTTTCCCCGGGACTTTTGGCGTCTATCCCACTCCGCCATGCAAAAACTCAGATGTTAGACCCCTTGAAACATCCTTTCCATCACTTTTGTGGCCAGCATAAATGTTTCTAGTTTTCAAAGTTCACCTCCCCATTGAAGTCTATTGCGGTTTGCGGAAGTTTGCATGTTCGCGAACATTTGCGTAGGTTCGCGAACGCGGTTTGCGAACTGAAAATCGGAGGTTCAAGCCATCTCTACTCAGGACAAAAAGATTATTGAATATGGGCCAGAGGCTCTTATGCAATTCACTTTTTCACCTGAGTCTTGTTAAAAAAATGCATTTTAAATTGGCAGCAAGCAAGAAAACAGTCAAAATAATTTTTATAGTAGTTTTCCAACTATTTTGTGGTACTTTTTCAGTTGCAAAATGCTGAAAAGTTATTTTAAATGCAAGATGGAAATTATTTCCTTGGAGAAAACTCAGGAGAAATAGTGAATTGCATATGGGCCAGAATATTAAAATGATCTCCTAGGAGAAAACTTAGGAGAAAAATGTAATTGGATCCTTTTGGTCCTTATTCAATTCATATCTTCTGCCAAGTTTTCTCCTAAGTGATTTTTTTACCCCTTATCAATAAAATGTAATTTAATAAACTACCAGCAAGGAAGAACATACTAAATTTGATAAAAACAAGGAACACCAAGAGCCCCAATAGTGTAACATGTACTGGTAAATGGTTACTAGATAGAGTAAATATTAATACTCATACACAAATGTCAATTAGACAAGCCCTATAGGTACTATATCAGGTCCTATAAACCTGTTTGTAGAGATATACATAAATACGTAAGGAAAGGCCACCACCAGGTATGGGTGTCCTTTTAACAGCAATATCCAAAATTTGGATGTGGTCGTCACGTACTGTGGGGGTCCTTGCTGATCCCCCTCCACTTCAAATTATATTTGTATATAAGTGGGGTGTAGCTATCCCACAGAACACGTAACTGGAATCACTGTTCAGGGTGGTATGGGTCAGAGTCAGGTCGCTAGCTGATGATAGCAATGATTCACCCTAGCAGGCCTGCTCAATAGTAACGATCCCAAATCTACACCCCGTATGGGAGGCTATTTACATGGTGCTAAACATTGTGCAAAGTGCTGTACATAAAAAACCCTAATGAGATCACATTTCACCACACAGGCTTCTTCAGAAGGTGCTATACATATGTTACATAGTGCTATACATAATACACATTCACCACATGATTAAAATAACAAATTGCCCCCCATATATATCGTGCCCCTGTCAGAGCTGAATATGCTGCGTACAGCTGTCATTTTTATACCAGGGAGGCAGGAAGAGGACGTTCCAGCCCATTTGAGCCACGCCCACCAGTATATCGGCCGGCCCACATGGATATCCCATAGATTGGGGGTCCCGCAAACTTTCCGGGTCATCACCCACAGGCTGTGGCGCCATACGAGTGCTTACCTATACAGGGTTAGAGTATGACAGCAGGGGTTGTGCGGTACGAGCGGTGGACGCTGTATGCGTTCCATCCGCGGAGGAAAGGGGTGGAGTATGCGCTCCACTTGCGTCATTTCCTCCGCATACCACGCGTATGCCATGAAGCATAGCACACGCTGTACGTGACCAATCAGGTCGCGATGACAAGCGTCCAGCGGGAGTGGTCCAAACCTCCCCACTGCGATGAACCCTCCCCTGTTGCCATGGTGTCCCATGGCATGTAAACAGTGTTTACCTCCTGGGACTTGTAGACAATCCCATGTATTATTCCAGATCAGGAACTAAATATATACCATACATAGGTAAATTCTAACGCTGGAGCCAGGTAAGCACAGGTACTAGAATATAGTGTTGGGCGAACAGTGTTCGCCACTGTTCGGGTTCTGCAGAACATCACCCTGTTCGGGTGATGTTCGAGTTCGGCCGAACACCTGACGGTGCTCGGCCAAACCGTTCGGCCATATGGCCGAACTAAGAGCGCACGGCCGAACGTTCCCCGAACGTTCGGCTAGCGCTGTGATTGGCCGAACGGGTCACGTGGTTCGGACCCGAACGCGCTCTGATTGGCCGAACGGTCACGTGGTTCGGGTAAATAAATACCCGAACCACGTCATATCTCCGCCATTTGTCTGTGGGTTTAGCTTTGGGTAGGCAGGCAGGGTAGTTCGCGCTCCAGCCACGCTAGCCAGGGTCCCCCCTGTCATTGTGTCACTGCTGGGAACAGTAGTACACCGCTTGCTCAGCCACACTATATAGCATTCTGTTTACTGCCACTCTGTGTACCTCGCTCAGCCACACTATATAGCATTCTGTTTACTGCCACTCTGTGTCTGCTGGGAATAGTAGTACACCGCTTGCTCAGCCACACTATATAGCATTCTGTTTACTGCCACTCTGTGTACCTCGCTCAGCCACACTATATAGCATTCTGTTTACTGCCACTCTGTGTCTGCTGGGAATAGTGGTACACCGCTCGCTCAGCCACACTATATATAGCATTCTGTTCACTGTTCTGTGTCTGCTTGGAATAGTGGTACACCGCTCGCTCAGCCACACTATATAGCATTCTGTTTACTGTTCTGTGTCTGCTGGGAATAGTGGTACACCGCTCGCTCAGCCACACTATATAGCATTCTGTTTACTGTTCTGTGTCTGCTGGGAATAGTGGTACACCGCTCGCTCAGCCACACTATATAGCATTCTGTGCACTGTTCTGTGTCTGCTGGGAATAGTGGTACACCGCTCGCTCAGCCACACTATATAGCATTCTGTTCACTGTTCTGTGTCTGCTGGGAATAGTGGTACACCGCTCGCTCAGCCACACTATATAGCATTCTGTTTACTGTTCTGTGTCTGCTGGGAATAGTGGTACACCGCTCGCTCATCCACACTATATAGCATTCTGTTCACTGTTCTGTGTCTGCTGGGAATAGTGGTACACCGCCCGCTCAGCCACACTATATAGCATTCTGTTCACTGTTCTGTGTCTGCTGGGAATAGTGGTACACCGCTCGCTCAGCCACACTATATAGCATTCTGTTCACTGTTCTGTGTCTGCTGGGAACAGTAGTACACCGCTCGCTCAGCCAGAGTATATAGCATTGTGTTTACTGCCACTCTGTGTACACCGCTCAGCCAGACTATATACCATTGTTTACTGACACTCTGTGTACACCGCTCAGCCAGACTATATACCATTGTTTACTGACACTCTGTGTACACCGCTCAGCCAGACTATATACCATTGTTTACTGCCACTCTGATTCTGCTGGGAACAGTAGTACACCGCTCGCTCAGCCAGACTATATAGCATTGTGTTTACTGCCACTCTGTGTACACCGCTCAGCCAGACTATATACCATTGTTTACTGACACTCTGTGTACACCGCTCAGCCAGACTATATACCATTGTTTACTGAAACTCTGTGTACACCGCTCAGCCAGACTATATACCATTGTTTACTGCCACTCTGATTCTGCTGGGAACAGTAGTACACCGCTCGCTCAGCCAGACTATATACCATTGTTTACTGACACTATATAGCAGACTATATAGCATTGTGTGTACACCGCTCAGCCAGACTATATACCATTGTTTACTGACACTCTGTGTACACCGCTCAGCCAGACTATATACCATTGTTTACTGCCACTCTGATTCTGCTGGGAACAGTAGTACACCGCTCGCTCAGCCAGACTATATACCATTGTTTACTGACACTCTGTGTACACCGCTCAGCCAGACTATATACCATTGTTTACTGCCACTCTGATTCTGCTGGGAACAGTAGTACACCGCTCGCTCAGCCAGACTATATACCATTGTTTACTGACACTCTGTGTACACCGCTCAGCCAGACTATATACCATTGTTTACTGCCACTCTGATTCTGCTGGGAACAGTAGTACACCGCTCGCTCAGCCAGACTATATACCATTGTTTACTGACACTATATAGCAGACTATATAGCATTGTGTGTACACCGCTCAGCCAGACTATATACCATTGTTTACTGACACTCTGTGTACACCGCTCAGCCAGACTATATACCATTGTTTACTGCCACTCTGATTCTGCTGGGAACAGTAGTACACCGCTCGCTCAGCCAGACTATATACCATTGTTTACTGACACTCTGTGTACACCGCTCAGCCAGACTATATACCATTGTTTACTGCCACTCTGATTCTGCTGGGAACAGTAGTACACCGCTCGCTCAGCCAGACTATATAGCATTGTGTTTACTGCCACTCTGTGTACACCGCTCAGCCACACTATATAGCATTGCGTACTCTGCCAGTCAGTGTGTATATTGCTGGGATCAGTAATACTCCACTCACCGTCAACCACTATATGAGCTCAACATGAGTTCCCCAGAGACCTCCGCTGTGAGCAGCACTCCCAACAACAGCAACAGCCAACGCCCCACGCAAGCTATAACATCCACCCCAGCAGCCAGTGGTCAGCAGCAGCCCTCCCCGGAGGAGAACGTTGTGTCCATCAGTCCGTCGCCAGAGCGATTAATGAGGGCTGCCATTGAGGAGATGATGGGGCCTGATGTGGAGGAGGAGGTCTGGCTCAGGCCAGCATCCCAAGTTAATGTTGAGGACGATGAGGGGTCTGTGTCTGGGGATGTTGGGGTGGCAGAGGTGGTGGGTGGGTCAGACTCAGGAGAAGAGTTGTATGATGAGGATGATGATCGGGACCATCTGTATGTGCCTCAGAGTCCGACCCCGGAAAACATGTTGTATCGTGTGTTTAGGTACTAAAATCTGCGTTCCCTCCCAGTAGTGTTGGGCGAACAGTGTTTGCCACTGTTCGGGTTCTGCAGAACATCACCCTGTTCGGGGTGACTATATAGCAGACTATATAGCATTGTGTTTAATGCCACTCTGTGTACACGGCTCAGCCACACTATATAGCATTGTGTTTACTTCCACTCTGTGTCTGCTGGGAACAGTAGTACACCGCTCACCCGCCACTGTATAGCATTGTGCTCTGTGTCACTGCTGACAATAGTGGTACACCGCTCACCCACCACTGTATAGCATTTCTGTACTGCCACTGTACTGCTGCCAGTCAGCGTGTACTTTAAGGATAAGTGAAATGAGGAAGAAATCCGGTGAAAGAGGGAGGGGCAAGGGAAGAGGTGTTTCCCCTGACGGTTCACGTACAGGCCACAGGGGAGCACCCAAGAAAACCCACTCAATACTGCCCATGTTGTCCAGGACAACAACCCTCACAGATCCAAAAGAACAGGACCAGATAATTACTTGGATGACCTCTCAAGCGTCCAGCAGTGGGTTAAGCAGCACCAGCACATCACGCACGAGGTCCGAGTCCTCAGCCAGTTAAAGTCTGGGCTTTCTTTGAAGACTGCACTGAGGATGTTACCATGGCGATTTGCAAGGTGTGCAAGACCCGCCTGAGCAGGGGGAAAAGTATTAACAACCTCTCCACCACCAGCATGAGCCGCCACATTCTATCCAAACATCCCACTCTGTGGGCAAACGCGGCAGGACAGGGTACCACCAGCAACACTGCCTCCCTTGGGTTCACCAGACTCACCACCAGACCCGCCTCAGCAGCAGCAGTAGCCCAGCCATTGCGTGGTTCACAACATTCACAAACATCAGACGATGCTGACACTGTCACTTTCCGGACTAGTGCTCTTGAGGTCTCCCAGTGTTCATCAAACACAACAACCAACAGCCCTTCGGTGTGCAGCGCTACGGTTGAGTTGTCTGTCTCTGAGATGTTTGAGCACAAGAGGAAATTGCCAGCAAATGACCCCCGGGCCGTGGCAGTAACAGCCAGCCAGCATAGCCAAGCTTCTGGCCTGCGAAATGCTGCCATATCGAGTGGTGGAGACAAACAGCTTCAAGGGCATGATGTCAGTGGCCATCCCACGTTACGTGGTTCCCAGCCGCTACCACTTTGCGCGCTCTGCAGTGCCTGAGTTGCATGAGCACGTGGTCAGCTAAATAACCCGAAGCTTGAAGAATGCCGTTGCCTGCAAGGTTCACCTCACCACTGACACCTGGACGAGTGCGTTCGGCCAGGGTCGATACATCTCCCTTACCGCGCACTGGGTGAACCTTGTGGAGCCTGGCAGCGATTCCTCACCTGCTACGGCGCGGGTGTTGCCCACGCCGCAAACAGCTGGATAACAACAGCAGCACCTACCTCTCTGACTCCTTCTCCTCCAACGCATCTCAAAGCTGTACCTCATCCGGAAATGCTAACCCAGCACCAGCAGCAGTAGGATCGTGGAAGCAGTGCAGCACAGCTGTTGGCATGCGTCAGCAAGCGTTGCTGAAGCTGATCTGCCTTGGGGATAAGCAGCACACAGGGGAGGAAATTTGGAGGGGAATAAAGGAACAGACGGATTTGTGGCTGGCACCGCTGGACCTGAAACCGGGCATGAAGCTAGACACCTGGCACGAACTGGCAATGTACGCAATAGAGGTGCTGGCTTGCCCGGCAGCCAGCGTTATGTCGGAACGCTGTTTCAGTGCTGCCGGAGGCATCATCACAGATCGGCGTATCCGCCTCTCCACAGAAAATGCAGACCGTCTGACTCAAATTAAAATGAATCAATCCTGGATTGGAAACGACTACGCAACACTCCTGGACCCCAACCAAGTAACATGACCGATGAACATCTGGGATGGTTTAGCGTTTCCGGTCCCTGTTTATTGAACCTCTCATCTGTATTACATTTATGACTGCATGGCGGCAAAAAGCATTGCTGCTATATCCGCACGCTTTTTGTCCTCATGCAAGGCCTGGGTTGTTGTGTCTCACAAAGCGTGGCCTTCTCCTCCTGCGCCTCCTCCTGTTCCATCACGTGTGCTGCTGCTGCTGCTGCTGCTGCTGCTGCTGGGTTACCGTTGCCGGTCCCTGTTTATGGAACCTCTTATCTTTATTACATTTATGACTACATGGCGGTACAAAGCATGCTATCCGCACGCTTTTTGTCCTCATGCAAGGCCTGGGTTGTTGTGTCTCACAAAGCGTGGCCTTCTCCTCCTGCGCCTCCTCCTGTTCCATCACGTGTGCTGCTGCTGCTGCTGCTGGGTTACCGTTGCCGCGTGGTCCCTGTTTATGGAACCTCTTATCTTTATTACATTTATGACTACATGGCGGTACAAAGCATGCTATCCGCACGCTTTTTGTCCTCATGCAAGGCCTGGGTTGTTGTGTCTCACAAAGCGTGGCCTTCTCCTCCTGCGCCTCCTCCTGTTCCATCACGTGTGCTGCTGCTGCTGCTGCTGCTGGGTTACCGTTGCCGCGTGGTCCCTGTTTATTGAACCTCTTATCTTTATTACATTTATGACTACATGGCGGTACAAAGCATGCTATCCGCACGCTTTTTGTCCTCATGCAAGGCCTGGGTTGTTGTGTCTCACAAAGCGTGGCCTTCTCCTCCTGCGCCTCCTCCTGTTCCATCACGTGTGCTGCTGCTGGGTTAGCGTTGCCGCGTGGTCCCTGTTTATTGAACCACTTATCTTTATTACATTTATGACTGCATGGTGGTACAAAGCATGCTATCCGCACGCTTCTTGTCCTCATGCAAGGCCTGGGTTGTTGTGTCTCAAAGCGTGGCCTTCTCCTCCTGCGCCACCCTCCTCCTGTTCCATCACGTGTGCTGCTGCTGGGTTAGCATTACCGGTCCCTTTTCCTGGAACCTCTTATATGTATTACATTTATGACTGCATGCCGACAAAAAGCATGTTACCTGTGCAAAGAAAACAGACATTTCCCGCATTTAAAAGACAGTTTTCCCTTTGAAACTTTAAAATCGATTTTCTCAAAAACTATAAGCTCTTTTTGCTAAATTTTTTTTTCCTCTTGTACCCACTCCCAAGGTGCACATACCCTGTAAATTTGGGGTATGTAGCATGTAAGGAGGCTTTACAAACCACAAAAGTTCGGGTCCCCATTGACTTCCATTATGTTCGGAGTTCGGGTCGAACACCCGAACATCGCGGCCATGTTCGGCCTGTTCGGCCCGAACCCGAACATCTAGATGTTCGCCCAACACTACTAGAATATGACAAATGAGGCCAAATCAACATAAGAGGACCTGGATCACTACACTTGCTGAATGCAGTAATTACTGACTAAATGTAGATCAACATAAGAGGACCAGGATCAGTACACTTGCTGAATACAGAGAATATTAGGATATTGTGATGTTACTCAGCTGGCTTGGAGAGTGGGTTAATATATATACATATATATATATATATACATATATCCATTAAGAAATCATAGAAAACAGGCGAGGTTGAAATCCTCATTCAGTCCCTTAGGTGCGATGGTCTCTAAACGATAAATCCACTTGGATTCTAGTTGGGTAAGTTTCTGATCGAAGTTTCCACCCCTAAAATCCCTTTTCCATGTCTGTATCCCCCAAAATTGGATATCAAAACCTTTGGCTGCATGGAATTGGTTCATATGTCTAGCGACAGAAGTTTCTCTTCTGTGTGTGATGTCGCCAACATGTTCCAATACTCTGTCCTTCAGCTGTCTTGTTGTCTTACCCACGTACCATAAATTGCATGGACACCTCGCTCCATAGACTACCCCCTTGCTTTCACAGTTAATAAATGACTGTATCTTGAATGTTCTACCATTTGTAGGAACGGTAAATTGTCTTGTGGTTGGCATATATTTACATGCTTTACACCGACTGCATTTAAAAGACCCCATTGGTTTGGGTGGTAGCCAAGTTTCTCTTGGGGTAGTGTGTGGGGCATATGTGCTATGGACCAAGATATCTCTTAAATTTGGTGATCGTCTATAGGTTATGGCCGGGGTATCTGGGAGGTGTCTGGCAAGGTCCTTGTCCTTCTGAAGGATGGGCCAGTAATGTTTCATGATTTCAAACACTTTATGTGAGTCATTGGTGAAGGTCCCAATAAGACGGGGGATCTTTGAACTTTCTTTTTGGATTGTATGCTGTTCCTGTCTCAAACCTTTTCTGGTGTCCCTTAGGGTCTCTTCCCGAGGGGTCTCACATGCACGTTTGTATGCTCGCTCGATCACATCATTAGGAAAACCTCTTTGTCTGAATCGCTGTCTAAGGAGTGAACATTCCCTTTCAAATGCCTCAGGCGTCGAGAAATTCCTCTTAGCCCTGAGGAACTGGCCACAAACCAGGGTTACCATTAGGCAACCACTGTAAAGGCAGGTGGGGAGATTTTCCTGACCCCCCTCAGGAAGTCGCTCTCTGTAGATGAGAAAAAGGGGGTTCAACCCTCCACCCAAGGTGGACTCAATATTATGCAGGAGAACAGAGGTGCCAAAAGGATAAAAGGAAGCTAAATGAGCTTAAAAACCAAATTCTTGGTAAATAGAGGAGGTAGTGGTGGACTTACCTCCTCCAAGTAGACACACAACGACTGTAGTAAAGACAGTCAATATATTTTATTTATGAACTCCAAATATGCAACGCGTTTCGCAGGTTTGATCCCGCTTCATCACGCTATAACAATGGAGCAATAGCATATGTGGTCAGTAGAAGAGCCAGGCACCTCTGTGAACTAAATTTGATGGTACTTTTTCACCTACATTTTGGTAATTTTGTAATTGCCGAGTGCTGAAAAGTTATTTTAAACAGAAGATGAAAATTATCTTCTAGGAGAAAACTCAGTATAAAGAGCGAATTGGATAAGGGCCATATCATATACCGTAATCTTTTTTCCTGAGTTTTCTCCAAGGAGATTTTTCATCTTATCTAAAAAATAACTTTTTTAGCACTTAGCAGTTGAAAAAGTACTACCAGTGGCGTACCTAGGGTATTTGGCACCCGGTGCTGATCATCCACAGTCACCCCCCCCCCCCCCCCCGTAATTGGGGCTACGTTGCGCGCAAAATGTGTGTGGTCATAGACCAAAATGTGGGTGTGGTCACGGGTGGAGACAAGTTTACATGAACTTAGCAATGGTGGGACATTAGATTTGGACAGTGGTGGCGAAAAGTCACTTATCTATCGCAAAGTGCCAACAGCAATTTAAACTAAATACAAACATTTGAACTCATACATGAACATTATGGAAAATCCAAATTGAAAATAAACTGTGAAGATAAACAATTTCACCCATCCTACTCCTGAAAAATGTATTTTTTTTTTTTAGAACCCCCCAGTTTTATTTTCTGTTTTAAAAAGCTAAAAAAAAGTAGGTTTAATGCTATTGTCTCATATGATGATGATTCAGCTTTTCCCATAGTCTCGCAGTTAGCAATCATGAGGCCCCTAACAAGACAAATTCAGCAATCTTGAGGCCCCCAACAAGTCAAATTCAGCAATCATGAGGCCACCAACAAGACAAATTCAGCAATCATGAGGCCACCAACAAGACAAATTCAGCAATCTTGAGGCCCCCAACAAATCATGAGGCCCCCAACAAGACAAATTCAGCAATCATGAGGCCACCAACAAGACAAATCCAGTAACCATGAGTCCCTCAACAAGACAAATTCAGCAGTCATGAGGCACATAAATAGACAGCATTTCACATAAATGGGAAGAATGCACCCTTAATATGGTAGACACCTCTCACCTGGCTTCTGAATTCTCCTCTACTGGCTGCTGTGCCTGGCAATACTGTTTTTGGCTGGATTGGGGATGATGTGTGGGCTGAAAGGCCTGGCAGTGATGCTGTGGCCTGGCTGGCGGTGATGCTGTGGCTGGGCGGGCTGGCTGGCGGTGATGCTGTGGCTGGGCTGGCTGGCGGTGATGCTGTGGCTGGGCTGGCTGGTTGAAGTAAATGCTAGCCTGACTGGTGGTGATGCTGTGGCCTTTTTGCCAGTTATTCTGGGCAGGTTGGCTGTTGGTTATGTTGGGCTGGCTGGCCTAGATAGTTTAGGTAGTGAGAGGTGCCACCTAGTTTAGGTAGTGCCAGGAGCCCTCCAGTTTAGGTAGTGACAGGAGCCCCCCAGTTTAGGTAGTGACAGGAGCCCCCCAGTTTAGGTAGTGACAGGAGCCCCCCAGTTTAGGTAGTTACAGGAGCCCCCCAGCTCAATTAGTGACTGGAGCCCCCCAGTTCAGTTAGTGACAGGTACCCCCAGTTTAGGTAGTGACAGGAGCCCCCAGTGTATGTAGTGACAGGTGCCCCCCCAGTTTAGGTAGTGACAGGAGCCCCCCCAGTTCAGGTAGTCACAGGAGCTCCCAGTTCAGTTAGTGACTAGCGACCCCCAGGTTAGATAGTGACAGCGACCCCCAGTTTAGATAGTGACAGGGACCCCCAGTTTAGATAGTAGATAGTGACAGGGACCCCCAGTTTAGATAGTGACAGGGACCCCCAGGTTAGATAGCGACAGGTGCCCCCCAGGTTAGATAACGACAGGTGCCCCCCAGGTTAGATAGCGACAGGGACCCCCGGTTAGATAGTGACCCCCAGGTTAGATAGTGACAGCGACCCCCCAGGTTAGATAGCGACAGGTGCCCCCCAGGTTAGATAGCGACAGGGACCCCCCAGGTTAGATAGTGACAGGGACCTCCGGTTAGATCGGGACCCTCCAGGTTAGATAGTGACAGCGACCCCCCAGGTTAGATAGTGACAGCGACCCCCAGGTTAGATAGTGACAGCGACCCCCAGGTTAGATAGTGACAGCGACCCCCAGGTTAGATAGTGACAGCGACCCCCAGGTTAGATAGAGACAGGGATCCCCCAGGTTAGATGGTGACAGCGACCCCCCAGGTTAGATGGTGACAGCGACCCCCAGGTTAGATAGTGACAGGGACCCCCGGTTAGATAGTGACCCCTAGGTTAGATAGTGACAGCGACCCCCAGGTTAGATAGTGACAGGGACCCCCAGTTAGATAGTGACCCCCAGGTTAGATAGTGACAGCGACCCCCAGGTTAGATAGTGACAGCGACCCCCAGGTTAGATAGTGACAGCGACCCCCAGGTTAGATAGTGACCCCAGGTTAGATAGCGACAGCGACCCCCCAGGTTAGATAGCGACAGCAACCCCCCAGGTTAGATAGCGACAGCAACCCCCCAGGTTAGATAGCGACAGCAACCCCCCAGGTTAGATAGCGACAGCAACCCCCCAGGTTAGATAGTGACAGCGACCCCCAGGTTAGATAGCGACAGGGACCCCCCAGGTTAGATAGTGCCCCCCAGGTTAGATAGCGACAGGGATCCCCCAGGTTAGATAGTGACAGCGACCCCCCAGGTTAGATAGTGACAGCGACCCCCAGGTTAGATAGTGACAGCGACCCCCAGGTGAGATGGTGACAGGGACCCCCCAGGTTAGACAGTGACCCCCCCAGGTTAGATAGTGACCCCCCCAGGTTAGATAGTGACACCCAGGTTAGATAGCGACAGGGACCCCCCAGGTTAGATAGCGACAGGGACCCCCCAGGTTAGATAGCGACAGGGACCCCCCAGGTTAGATAGCGACAGGGACCCCCCAGGTTAGATAGCGACAGGGACCCCCCAGGTTAGATAGCGACAGGGACCCCCCAGGTTAGATAGCGACAGGGACCCCCCAGGTTAGATAGCGACAGGGACACCCCAGGTTAGATAGCGACAGGGACCCCCAGGTTAGATAGTGACAGCGACCCCCCAGGTTAGATAGTGACAGCGACCCCCCAGGTTAGATAGTGACAGCGACCCCCAGGTTAGATAGTGACAGCGACCCCCCAGGTTAGATAGTGACAGCGACCCCCCAGGTTAGATAGTGACAGCGACCCCCCAGGTTAGATAGTGACAGCGACCCCCCAGGTTAGATAGTGACAGCGACCCCCAGGTTAGATAGTGACAGCGACCCCCCTGGTTAGATAGCAACAGGTGCCCCCCAGGTTAGATAGTGACAGCGACCCCTGGTTAGATAGTGACCCCCAGGTTAGATAGTGACAGCGACCCCTGGTTAGATAGTGACCCCCAGGTTAGATAGTGACAGGGAGGGACCCCCCAGGTTAGACAGTGACAGGGACCCCCCCAGGTTAGATAATGACCCCCAGGTTAGATAGCGACAGGGACCCCCCAGGTTAGATAGCGACAGGGACCCCCCAGGTTAGACAGTGACAGGGACCCCATCAGGTTAGATAGTGACCCCCAGGTTAGTGACAGGGGCCCCAGGTTAGACAGTGACAGGGACCCCCCCAGGTTAGATAGTGACCCCCAGGTTAGATAGCGGCAGGGACCCCAGGTTAGATAGCGGCAGGGACCCCAGGTTAGATAGCGGCAGGGACCCCAGGTTAGATAGCGGCAGGGACCCCCGGTGCCCTTAACTCACCAGCAGCCCAACTTCAGACCTCAGTATCAGCCGGCGACCAGTTAGAGCGGGCGCACCGATCTCGGTGTACACCACGCTGTATATGCGGAAGTGATGTCACTTCCGCATAACAGTGCGGTGTCCGCTAGGTCCTAGCGCCCGCATAGTGGTCGCCGGCTGGTCGGAGGTCTGAAGCTGGGCTGGGCTGCTCCTGCCTGGCAGCGCGGACGGCTGTGCGAGTGTGCGGGTGTCAGCGAGTACGGCGGAGGGGGGTGTCAGAGGGGACGGCCGCGGGGGGGCAGCGGGCGGCGGCGGGGGGGTGTAAAATTTTGCAACACAGGGCAGCGGCAGGGACGGCAACACAGGACTCCGGGTGTCACCCCCTACTGTGAAGACACCCGGTGCGGGCCGCCCCTGCCGCTCGACGGTAGGTACGCCACTGAGTACTACTATGTTTGGTAGGTAAAAAGGTCATATCAAACTTATTTTAAATAATTTCTTGCTTGGTTTGGAGTTTTAAAAGTATCTTATTGATAAGGTTTGAAAATATCTTCTTGGAGAAAACTTATGAGAAAAATTAACAGGATATTGGCCTTTTAGCTTTTAGCAGTAAAACCTTTAGGCTCTTATGCAATTAACATTTTAATGAAGTGGATATTTTTACACCTTGTCAATAAAAAACCTATTAAGACGCCAGGAAACAAGAAAATATACTGAATAATTCTGACTGTACTTTTTTACCTACTTTTGGTATTTTTCAATTACAGAGTGCTGAAAAGTTCTTTTAAACAAAAGATTAAAATTATCTCTTGGGAGAAAACTTAAAAGAAAAAGTGAATTGCATTTGGGTCTTAATGTCTACAAAATTTTACGTAAAATAATGTGCGTAACTCCATGCATGACGCTGCATTGTGAATCCGTCCCATTGAATTTGGGAAATATACAGTATAAAATGTTATTATATTAAAATAATTAAGAATAAACAAGACATTAAAAACAATCTAGCTTTCATCACATTTGAACAGTACTGCACCACCTAGTGACTTGTCTAAGTTTCATAAATATGTAAAATCCAGTTGATGTCTTTACTGAGAAATGAGTATCCAGTACATACTGTATGTATTAGTATATAGTAGACCTGATTAAAAGCTTTTCCTACTCTGTAAGCCAGCACCTATTCAGTAAGGTGTTCATGGGCAAGACTCTCTAACACTGCTACTACCTACTGCGCTCTAGTGGCTGGCTGGCTGCCTTGCAAGTGCTTTGAGTCCAACAGGAGAAAAACACTATACAAATATAGGAATTATTATTATATTACCACAATTCTTGCTTCCTCCCTATTCCTTTAGATTGTAAGCTCACAAGGGCAGGCCTATCTCACCCTTTTTTGTCTTGGAATTTGCTTTACATTTTGATCATCATTTTACATTTATCACTGTAATTAGTATGTCTACCAATTCTGTATTATGTACCAATATGTAAATGTTGTGGATATATGATTGTCTGTATTATTATTATTTTTTTAAATCTAATTTGTTAAAAATTAGTGAAAAAAAAAAAAAAAAAGATTTAGGGACGGTGATGACTACTGTGTGGAAAAAGTAAAGGACTATTGGTAATATCATCATTCTCACTAAAGCGATTTTTCCTGATGATGATATTGTATTGGGCATAGTCCTTACAGAGTTTATCAATTTTGTATAATAGAGGGATGCAGTTCTCTTTAAATAGATGTTTAGTGGGTGAGATGAGTTTAATGCCAAGGTAGAGAACTGCATTATCTGACCACTTATATGGATAGGAATGTTTAAGTTTTTTTTTAGAAAGAAAGCCTGGTACATTAATTTCTAGAATTTGAGCTTTCATAATGGAGGCTTCACAGAGTCTCTCAGAGTCCTGCTGACGTCATCCAGACTGTACTGTGCAGGTGCAGTAGTTCCGCGTCTGCGCTGTATAGTCCGGATGACGCCAGCACAACTGAACTGAACTGCACGCTGGAGCGCAGGGGAAGCCAACCCGGAAGCCAACCTGGCGAGGTTGGCTTCTCCACCAGAGGGGAATGGGAACCACCAGAGCTGTGGCAAGGGCACAGGATGGATGCAGGGGGCTGGAGGAAGCCCCAGGTAAGTATATTTTTTATTTTTAAAGTGGAGGACGCCGCCCTCCTCCATGACGGCGTCTACCCACCACTCACCTCCTGCCATGAATCCTGGGAACTCCTCCACATAGATGACACAATGGCAATTCCTTGGACTTGTCTCTTCAAACTCTGCATGTACATTAAGAGCCCGTGGGGCCTTTCTGTCGATATGCCAGTCTTTTCAGCCGTTGCACAATCACATGGATGAGCCTGGGTCACATCCATATATATGTGACTGATCCAGTGACTGCTGACAAGTACAGCGTTGTTGTTCTATCTCCATGTGCTAAGTGAATTTGAATCCTGTTGCAGCATTAACTTGCCTTGTACTTTGCACTGGAATCAATGAATGAAACTTTCTGACTAACTGCTGCTGTTACTTAGTGCTTGCTATGCACCTGGCTGGCTGACTGATGTTGCTTTGCTACTAACCTGGCATTGAATGTTTGAATACAATTAAACAGCTTGGATATATGCAGGAGTGTTGTTGCATTAAATGTATTGTGTCACAACGCATATCACATAATATGAAATAGAGGATTGTCCCTCCTTCAACATTGGAAATGTGTCTATTCACCTGATATAGGAGGAATTATGAAATATGAGAGCTTAATAAAGTGTTCAATAAAAGCATGTGTCTGTTCTAGTGATTTTTCAACATTGGTAAGAAATAGAATAACATTGTCTGCATAGAGACCTATGGTGTGTTGTGTATGTTCCCAAGGAATGCCCATAATGGCAGGATTTGACCTTAGGGATATGGCTAAAGGTTCCATCAGATGGTCAAAGATAAGGGGAGAAAGTGAGCACCCCTGTCTTGTCACATGTGTAATATTAAAGGAATCTGATATCATTCCTGAGGAGTACACTTTGGCTGATGGGGAACTATATAGGGCCATAACAGCAGAGATAAATTGTTTTGGTAGCCCAAATTTTTCTAGAGTATGCTGTAGGTAGGACCAATAATACATTGTCTGTATTATTATGCACCCCATATTTTATTCTTACTCTATAAAGCACCATATAATATGTTGAATTTTATAAATCAATAAAGATAATAATGATATGTTCCATTAAAGAGAATCTGTACTCTAAAATTCTTACAATAAAAAGCATATCATTCTATTCATTAGGTTCTCCTGGGCCCCTCTGTGCTGTTTCTGCCTCTTCCTGCTGCAATCCTGGCTTGTAATTGCCAGTTTTATCCAGTGTTTACAAACAAAAGACATAGCAAGTGATAGGCTCAGTGTGTGAGTCATACAGAGTGTGCAGGGTGCCTGGAGAGGGTGTGTATAGCTTCTATCCAATCACAAGCAGCACAGCACATTCCAGCCTGACTGCCTGAGCCCGACAGACCCGACAGAGAAGATTAGATCATATAACAGATATAACACAGCCAAGGTGCAACTAGGAAAGGCTGCAGTTAGACAGAGCACATTAGAACAGGTATAGGAACTTATAGGATAGAAGAAATAAGGATTAACATTTTGTTACAGAGTATCTTTAAGAAATGTGCACCTGTAGTCAGAATAAGCTAAACATGTGGAGGCAGAGGTGACTCTACCAATCTAGCCATACTGATTTACAGGAGCTTAGGAAAACTCAATTTATAATACAGTCCAGTATCTGTCAAACGGAATATCAGCTCTTTCTTTCATAAGGCCAGTTATCACTGTATATTTAAGATTTAAAATAACCATATAAAAATACTGTATGTCTTAGTGCTGTAAAGATTTGCATACAACAGGTTGTAGGTGTGTTCAATACTTCTTCCTGTAGCAATAATATTACTTGCAATGGCATGATTGTGCTGCAGGTTGGCAGTCACATTGCATTTGTTAAGAGGAACAATGTTTGCTTAATTAACCATTTTTCTCATTTAAATTTATATTTTGCATTTTTAATACAAACTAGTCATTAACAACAAAATTTGACACTATCTGCATCTTAAAATAACGGACATACCACAATGTTGTTTGCACTCAATTTTCTCTCCGCACAGGTGATTCATGCCATCTGCTTCTTTGCTTACATAGGTTGTTATGTTGCTTATGAAGTTATTACTATGCCAGCGGCTTGGCAAAATCCTGCATATTGATATCACTTTGTTGTCAAAAGTATGTAATAGTTGCAGAATAGTGCTTTCTTAGTCTAAAGTATGTGCAAGAGGTTGAAAATAACTGAAAACAGGAAGTGGCTGTTCCTTCTAATGATCTAGTAATTTCTGCGCAGGGATTTCAGGAATGATATTCTGTATTTCAGTATTCAACCTGCTGCCTTAATTGAAAATGTTTGTTTTAATGAAAGGAAAACTTTAACCATAAGCTAGGTTTGAAATGGTTACATGGCCCATCAAATGTTACAGCTAATAGGATGCCAAAAGATGCTCCATTCATTATGTTCTAGCTGCACTTTCTAGCTGCTACACATTTTAGCTGTTAACTTACATGCTGAATATGTATTGCAAAAAGCTGGTTTCGATGAGTCACATGCTGAAATTAAATTAGCTGGCAAGAAATATTAACAATCTGTGATATGCAGATGATATCACTCTGATGGGCAAACCTGAGGAAGGATTGAAGAGGCTTGCGCAGACGCAGTGCATATCCTGCGCCGGAGGGGACCCAGGGCCACCGGCGGGAAGCGGAGCTGCGGCGAGGGCACAGGTCGGCTGGCAGGGGCTGGAGGAAGCCCCAGGTAAGTGGATTTTTTTTTATTTTCGCCCAGCTCAGATGTATCCTTTAAAGAGGAACCGTGACCAAGAATTGAACTTCATCCCAATCAGTAGCGGATACCCCATTTTACATGAGAAATCTATTCCTTTTCACAAATGGATCATCAGGGGTCTCTGTATGGCTGATATTGTGGTGAAGCCCCTCCCACAGGAGACTTTGAGGACCATTTTCCTGGCAGTTTCTTGTCTGTGAACCTTGTTGCATTGGGGGAAATAACTGTTTACAGCTGTTTCCAACTGCCAAAAAAGCAAGCAGCAGCTACATCACCTGCCAGCAGTAAAAATGTCACCATGTGATAAATGTCAGAATGTAAATCAAGAAGAGGAAAGCTTTTACAATGGGCAAAAACAGACTAAATCATTTATACATAATTATTGTTAAAATGAACATCATTTTCACTGGAGTTCCTCTTTAAAGAGAATCTGTACTGTAAAATTCTTACAATAAAAAGCATACCATTCTATTCATTATGTTCTCCTGGGCCCCTCTGTGCTTTTTCTGCCTCTCCCTGCTGCAATCCTGGCTTGTAATTGCCATTTTTATGCAGTGTTTACAAACAAAAGACATAGCAAGTGATACGCTGAGAGTAGCTCAGTGTGTGAGTCATACAGAGTGTGCAGGGGGCCTGGAGAGGGTGTGTATAGCTTCAATCCAATCACAAGCAGCACAGCACATTCCAGCCTGACTGCCTCAGCCCGACAGAGCCGACAGAGGAGAGAAGATTAGATCATATAACAGAGATAATACAGCCACTGTGCAAATGGGAAAGGCTGCAGTAAGACAGAGCACATTATTACAGCTATAGGAACATATAGGATAGAAGAAATAAGGCTCAAAATTTTGTTACAGAGTCTCTTTAAGCTATGGTAATTGAAGTAGTAACAACTACAAATAAGACCATGTGTCGAAGCAAATTATGCTTTTGAATTGTGGGTGGGGGAGAAAGCTACTGAGACTTCCCTGTACTGCGAGAAGATCCAAGCAGTCAATATTTAAAGAAATAAGGCCAGAGTGAGCACTTGAAGGGTTGGTACTACTAGTAAAACTCAAATACTACAGTTACATAATGAGAAGACAGGATTCTTTGAACAAAACCTTTGATGCTTGGAAAAATTGAGGGCGAAAGAAGAGGACAGCAGGGCTAAGACAGCATAGGTGAATCTATGAACTGCATAGGCCTTATGCAACAGATGATAGTAGCAGTCTGGCGTGCAAAAGTACACATTATTATTATTACATATGGTCAAAAAGAGTTGGAATCTCTCTGTGCAGAGGACATTGTTTCATCTTGATGCTCTATTGATGATCACCATCAGTAAGGTAAGTTACCATGGACTTACCTTATCACTACTAGACTGCAATACAACAACAATATTTTAGATACAAAACTAGAAACCTAAGTCACCAAGCAAAGCTCTAAAAATTAAAACCTTTATTTGTAATATTTTATATGCATCCAAATCGTAGCTCTTTAATATGAGTGATATTGTTAGAGGTTTAACAACATTATTACCTAAACTGCAGTATTGTAAGGCAACCACAAGATGTCACTGTCTGTAAAATGATGCAATTATCTCTATGGTTTTGTGATTTCCTGTATTCAGTCTGTGTTCCTCTCTGTTCTAAGTTAGTTGGATTACCTGATGGTGGTGTACGATTTATCTCTGCATGTTTTTCTTCAGTAAAGGATAAAATATAGGGAAAAAGGTGCCCAGGTATGGATAAAACTACGTTAAAAACAAATAAAATAAAAAGGTGTGGTGGCCTACCTCAAACAAGACAGACTCAAATATTACATGAGTTTTTATTGCACTGGCAACGTGTTTGTGGGTGCGCAAACTCAAGAATGGAGGTTCTTGAGAATGAAAAACAATATGACTTGATTCACATTGACAGCCCTTACTGAAAAGTGAAAACAAATGTGGTGCCTACAGAGTCCTCCTGCATCATCAGTGCTCCCGACTGTCATATGAAAATACATAACTTTCTAGAATTTGCATATGCAGGTGCCCACAACCAGATTTGCACCTAGTGACTAGTGGGATGTAATGCAGGGTGAGTGCTGGGCACATCATACAGCCAGTAAGTGGTGCACAGGGCCGTAGCTACCATAGGAAAAAATAGGCAATTGCCCCAGGGCCCCAGAGCCTGTAGGGGCCCCCAAGGTGTCCATCCCCATCTTAACTGTTGCTCCCCAGGGACTCTGCAGAGTCTTTGGCGGAGTAGCGTCTCATCTGTGCTGGTGGGCAGGTGAGACAATACACTGACATAGACACTGCAGAGGTCCTAGGGAGCACATTAAGTTGGGAGGTGATTGGGGGAGGGTCAGCAGCCAGCTCAGGGGCCCAGGAGGGAGATTTGCCTGCAACAAAGGAACCCTAATGATGCTTTTTGGTCAGGGGGGGGGGGGGGGTCTGTTGGTGGCCCCCAGGCTAATTTTGCCCTAGGGCCCAACTGTTACTTGAACCGGCCCTGGTGGTGCAGACAATGAATTAGGAAAATAGTTGCAGCAGCAAGTACCTTATGATCAGAGCAGTTTCGGGCCATTGTGTTGGTCCAGCCACCACACTTTTTACCTATCCCAATCTTGTGAATGGGAAGATTGTGCACTAAATGAAGACGTTTTATAGGCACCAATGACAAACTGTTAGGTTCAATACAGAATGGTGTTATGTCTCCAAATAAGTCTATAAAGGATACATGAATTATTATCATACCAAACACCGTGCCAGTGCAAACTCAATAAATCCACATAACAAAGCCTTACTACAATTTTCATGAGGGGTTACTGCCTGGTTTGCCTATACATAGAAACAGCCCTGCTTATGATGCCAGCTGCTTTACCCTGTAGCCACTCACCTCATTCGTTTACCTGTATGTTTAAAAACTCACATCCCTGTGGTACCTTAGTCTGAGGAAGCAAGAAGACACTTGTGAAATACAATGTAAATGGTGCACAATAAAAATTGGTTGTTTAATCCAGTGTTATTTTTAGGTAGCTATGTGGCCTATTGCCTTCTCTCCTCAACATCCACCTTCTTCCCACTCCTATTGATTTGTTTAACCACTTCACAACGGAGGGGTTTTACCCCTGAAGCACCAGCGCAATTTGTACATTGCAGCGCTGCTTCCATTCATTTTTTACTGTGATATGATTGGTTATTGGGGACTGGGGTCCCCATAACCAATCATTGCACTGCAGAGCGGGGGTGTGTGCGCGCGCGGGTCGCGGGGGCGCGCGATCGCGCGCTACACGTTTGTTTACATTAATGTGTTATCAATGGAGACTGCTTCTGTTTGAAGCAGCCTCCATTGTGTCCGCAATCGGCGCGTCTAATTGGATTTAGGAACGCTTGTTCCTAACATCCAATTAGTCACCTGCTGTGCTGGCTGGCTGGAGTGTGCGCGCGAGGTCCCCGCCCACTCCCAGCCAGTAAACAAATAAGTGCGCCTTTCTCCGTCCCTGGGGGTGAAGCAGTGCGCAGAGGGACGGAGAAATTTAGCACTGGGGGGTCAAGTGGTTAATACCCTTCTAATAGAGCATGCTAGTTTAGCTCTTCAGTTTATCTTCCTCCTTCTGTATTATGTAATATTAAGCTATTATTAGACACTAGTTCCTGCATCTCTCTGCTTTATAAACATCAAATAATAGGTCAAACATTAACTCGGAGCGGCAGCTTGCCATTGTATGGGAATTTGATACGTGCGTGTGTTTCTGTTTTGTGTTTTTTCAGCTGCCTAGGGAGATGAAAATATTCATGGTGCAGCTTTTGTGTGCTATTTGCTTGGCGTGGTGCTCTCCTTTGTGCGCTGGTACATACAGGACGTACAGGTGTTCCCATCAGCCACTGCTGCTGCACGTGCTCAGACAAATGGCAGCTTAAACATAACCCACTATGCATACGTAAAGAGGAACAGCCCTAAACAGTTCACAGAATGCTGCAGAGTGGATGGAATTTCATTACGTGCAGTTTGGGTTTTAAAGGGAGTGTATCGCATTTTTATAGCCTATTTATTTTATTTATTTATTGTGATTGCCTTCCAGAGCCCAGAAAGCTGCAGTCCTCCGTTTTGTATCGCTAGATATTAGATAATAGCATTTGCTTTTGTCCAATGCAATCGCACTGTCTAGTAGGCATAAGCCACAGTGGAGTCAGAGCCGGGACAAGGTCCTCCAGCACCCAAGGCTGAGACACCAAAGTGCGCCCCTCCATCCCTCCACCCCAGCCATCACACACTGATTGCTCTTAGACTAAGAGGGCCACAGGGCCCCCAACACCTTAATCTCTAGTTATCTGGCTTGTAGTCATTTCCATGTATCACCTTTTCTTATTTCTTTCTGCTTCAAACACAATTAGGAATGACAGCTGAATGAATTGTGTGCCCCCTCCTACACTGCGCCCTGAGGCTGGAGCCTCTCCAGCCTATGCCTCGGCCCGGCCCTGAGTGGAGTGCAGGAGCCTCGGCCTACATGACATATTTCACCTGCCTTTTGTTTTCTATGCTAAATATAATCAAAAATATTTACTTTTGTGTAACTGCATGTGAATTTTAATCAGACCCCCAATTATACATTAACCTTATTCTAATGCACTTATTATAGTCTATTATAATTATTTGTTTCCACTGAAAAGAGTAGAAGTTTGTGCAAGCTTGTGCATGATTTACCCGAAGTGACATTTAGGCCCTGTTCACAGTGGCAGAATAATTCTGCAGGTAGGCTTACTGCCCATACAATTTTATTGGCCTGTTCACAGTAACGGATTACGTTATTCTAACTCGCTGCATGCAGGCTTTGCATTAAAGTCTATGCCCAGTCTCTTTTGCAGTTCACACACATTTTAACGTGTGCATTATGCAACTGACCATTCTGAACCTAGCCTGAGGGTACATACACATCCAATTTTGATTAGCCAAAGCTTGGCAAATTTTACCACCTCAATGTAGCATAAGAGCTTACCTAAACAATCTGTTCATAGTATTCAAAATCTGTTGGCCTTCATACTAGGGTCTTCTGGATATGGTACTGGAAATGCAGTTGCCGTTAATGTAGGATTTGATCCCTTGACCTGATTTGATCCCTTGACTTGAACTTAACCACTTCACCTCCAAGGGTTTTTCCCCTTAAAAAAACAGAGCAATTTTCAACTTTTAGTGCTTCTTCCATTGATTCGCCTATAACTTTATTACTACTTATCACAACAAAACAATCTATATCACCTTTTTTTATCACCAATTAGGCTTTCTTTGTGGGGAACTTTTTGCTAAGAATTCTTTTATTGTAAATGTGTTAACAGGAAAAATAAGAAAAAATTGAAGAAATGCATTATTTCTCAGTTTTCGTCCATTATAGTTTTAAAATAATACATGATACCATAATTAAAACCCACGCATTTTATTTGCCCATTTGTCCCAGTTATTGCAACGTTTACATTTTTTCCCTAGTACAATGTATGGCATAAATATTTTCTTTGGAAATAAAGGTGCATTTCTTTCAGTTTTGTGTCCATTCCTAATTACAAGTTCATAATTTATAAAGCAATAGTAATATACCCTCTTGACATACATATTAAAAAAAAGTTCAGTCCCTAAGGTAACTATTTATGTTTTTTTATTGTAAATTTTTTTCCCAAAAATTTTTGGGGGCAACTATTGGGAAGTGTGGGAGGTAAGGGGTCAATTTAATAAGTAAAAATAGGTCTTTTTATTTAAAAAAAAATTTTTGGGATGCAAATTTACTATTTGGCCACAAGATGTCCTCATGCATAACTTCCCTATGCATAGTATTACTTCGCATAGAGGAAGTAATGCGTGGATGTGTAAGTATCGGCTTTAATGAATGGCGGTGGCATCTCTTAGACGGCGGCGGTCATTCATATGGGGACTAAGATCAAGGAGAAAAGCGCAATATACATTTTCTGTGTCTTGTCTTGTCTACTACATGGGGGTGGATACATTTGCCAATCAAATTAAATCTATGTACCAAGCTTTAGGGATGGTTATTGAGATGTTAACAATGCCAACCTGGTGTAAACTGTAAGCAAATGTTACACAAATGTATGCAGCATGGCAGGCGCGCTACCAGCACCTAAAGATCTGTAGCACATGCCACGGATCTAGGCTGCGGTGCCCCGAATGCCCCCCCAGCATAGTTGTGCAGCGGGTGGCAGTGTACTCACCTGTTCTCACCGACACTCTGGAGATGTCTTCTCTTCCAGGTTTCTCCCCATGATTCTCAATCACTAGGAGGAGAGACCTGAAAGAGAAGATGTCTCCAGACTCAGAGAGCGGCGGGGAAGGTGAAGATGCTGCCTGTAACCTGGACAATTACAGTAAAGTGGGTATCCTGAAAAAATCACTGTATTCTACTATATGTCACTACAGTGCCTTTTTAATGCAAATTTTTTCTGCATCCTAGCAAATCGATTAAAGTATCTGCTCATTATGACTATAGTAGACAAGGCCCTCAAATATAGCACCAAAGGTTAAACTTAAAATCCTTAAATACAGACATAACATATTACAAATAATTGCTTCATTGTATCTATTTATTTCTTGGTATTCTACCCTCACTTCCACTAAAGTCATGTTAGTTTTGTGAGCAGCACTTTATTGCGCTGCAGTAAAACAAAGGCGTTTTTGTATTTACAAAGCTGGCCAGTCAAAACAGCATGTAGAGTTGTAAAACAAAATCACTTTCACAACTGTAGGGTAATTAATATGTTTATGATTAAGAATATAAATTAACATACTTAAAAAAAAGAATCTGTTTTAGTACTTAATCTAATAAACAATAAAAACAAATATAAAAAAATCCCCCAGACACAGTTTTCCATTTAAGCTTGTCTTTAATCATGTTTGCTGGTTTGCCTATGAAACATATTTATAGCTAGGATGTATAGAACAAACATATTGAAGAAAAAAGACAGAAAATAATGCAAAATGAAAAAAGTGACCGTCTAAAGAACAAAACTTATCTGCGCAATAAATGTAAATGTTTACCCCTTCAAAGTAGTAGCAATGGCCTCAGCACTCCTTATAAAATACATTTATTGAAATAAAGTGAACCAATGTTTCAAGATTACTTCAGTCTCTTTATCAAGGTATCAAATCCATATTATATTATTATCATCATGCAAATTTGCCCGGCTAGGCTTCAGCATAATGGGAGATTACAGGCAAGCATCAAAGTCACTGCAAACTATTTGCTGTTTACTTTAATCCAATACATTAAAGATATTTATAAATACTTGAACGAAAACTTCGAGCCTGAATAAATTAAAGAGAACTGTAACGAAAATAACATAATACAATTTCTTATTTTTTTACAATATGCATTTATAAATGATTTAGTTATTGTTTGCCCATTGCAAAATATTTCCTCTCTCTGATTTACATTCTGATATTTATTACTGGTGGTGACATCTTTAGTTCTGCCAGGTGATCTGTACGGAATGTTCTATGCACAAAGGGAGATACTGCTTGCTTGGCAGATGAAAAAAGCCATTATTTCCCACAATGCAATGAGGTTCACAGACAGCAAACTGTCAGGGTCATGGTCATGACATCACACTGTGGGAGGGGTTTCACCACAATATTATCCATACAGATGTCCCTGATGATCTATTTGACAAAAGGTAAAGATTTCTTAACGGGAAAGGGGGATCAGCTACTGACTGGAATCTTGGTTTAACGGTCCTTTTAAAGTGACATGTGGGTGAACTGAAGTTGGGTTATATCACAGGAAGCTTCCATGGGGAGTACATTTGGTAGTGGGTTGTAATTGCTGTTTGAAGGGAGCCTGGGCTGCACAATGCTGTGGACGATGTTACAATACAATAATACAATACAATAACATTTGTAAAGCGCTTTTCTCCCTTAGGACTCAAAGCGCATGATGTTAGCTCTATATAGTAGCTCAGCTCAGCACAACTCAGTTGTGAATTCAAAAAATGAAGCTAGGTACACTCTTCAGATAAAAGTCAACTGAAACGGCTGATAATGACTACTTCAGCCAATGGACATTCACTCATCTTGTGTGTGTACAGTGGCCGCCCGACGTCGCTTAAGATTTCAGCCTATTGGATCCTTACAAACGCCCCCAAGCAGCCCCACCAAGGAAACCACTCCATCGTGCGCCGTTCATTGTCCCTCCACCCCCTCCACATCAGGACAGCCTAAGAACTAGAGATGCGTCTGTACAGCATCGTGTGCCAAATTGTCACCCAATGGATCGTTTCCCGATCTCCAACGTGTGACAATAATAGACTGTGTGTACGCTGCTTTACTTTTTAACTTCTCCACAAGGCAAAAACTGCAGCTATTGTATTCATTTAAAGGATTCCCGAGGTGACATGTGACATGATGAGATAAACATAGGTTTGTACAGTGCCTATCACACAAATAACTATGCTGTGTTCCTTTTTTTTCTTTCACTGCCTGAAAGAGTTAAATATCAGGTATGTAAGTGGCAGACTCAGTCCTGACTCAAGAAGAAGACTCAAGAAGAAGAAGTGACTACAGTGTGATCTCACTGATAAGAAATTCCAACTATAAAACACTTTCCTTGCAGAAAATGGCAGGGAAGAGATAAAAAGGGTCAATAGTTCATAGGTTTTAGCTCTGGCTTACTTCAATGAATGTGTCATTGAGCAAAAACAATAAAACAGTTAAAACTTAAAAAGTAGATTTAAACATAAAATAAAACTGTGGAATATCTTACAAAGTCATTTTAGGAGAAGGCAGATAGACACAATTGTTTATTTCATTAGTTTATCTTCGCCTCAGGTGTTCTTTAAGTGGTGTGTGTGTGTGTGTGTGTGCGTGTGCGTGTGTGGTGTGTGTGTGTGTGTGTGCGTGCGTGCGTGCGTGCGTGGGTGTGGTGTGTGTGTGTGTGTGTGTGTGCGTGCGTGGGTGTGGTGTGTGTGTGTGTGTAATGTGTGTGTGTGTGTGTGTGTAATGTGTGTGTGTGTGTGTGTGTGTGTGTGTGTGTGTGTGCGTGCGTGCGTGGGTGTGGTGTGTGTGTGTGTGTAATGTGTGTGTGTGTGTGTGTGTAATGTGTGTGTGTGTGTGCGTGCGTGCGTGGGTGTGGTGTGTGTGTGTGTGTAATGTGTGTGTGTGTGTGTGTGTGTAATGTGTGTGTGTGTGTGTGTGTGTGTGTGTGTGTGTGTGTGTGTGTGCGTGCGTGGGTGTGGTGTGTGCGTGTGTGTGTAATGTGTGTGTGTGTGTGTGTGTAATATGTGTGTGTGTGTGTGTGTGTGTGTGTGTGTGTGTGTGTGTGTGTGTGTGTGTGTGTGTGTGTGTGTGTGTGTGCGTGCGCCCATCCTGCCCTCAGGTACATCTTCTTGTACTAGAAAGAGAAATTAGGACATTATTGTACACTTTCCAAGAACATTGTGTTTTTCTTTAAGTGCCACAAGTAGAGGCGATTCCCAATATTCATCCTGTAGTGTATAACAGTGCTGCTATGCGTTCTCATAGGCAGCAATGATTTTCCTGTCTATTGATTAAATGCACACAGTGATTGAGATGCTATGCTACTCGGAGACGTTGCCAAACACAAGCATTTTATTATTTACAAGCCCAGCCTGGTGCGTGTTTTCTATACAGAAATATAAAGCTTCTGTATATTGCTCCCACTCCTACAGCATATATTTCCAGCCAGAGAAGCAAATGACACAGCTTTACTGATGCCTTTATCAAGAGATTCATAAAATAACATATTGGGGAGGTGGCTTATTTTCATATAGGCTCAGATCTATAGGAGCTGAGGATAGCCGAATACACACGCAGATGTGATTGCTGCACAATCTAATCTAACATAAAATGATTTATTACCAATGCTTGTCAAAGTAATACTGATAAATACTGAACACGAGACTTGATTCTTACTTGTAACGTTTTATCTTTGATGCACACCTCAGAACTAAAGAATAGCATTCTGGGAGAACAGAGAACTTTTCAACTGGCTGCAAGCAAACATTCTGCAGAGATCACCTGCCAGTACTAAAAATGTTACAACTAGTGATACATTTCAGAATAGGCAAAGAATGAGGAAAGATTTTACAATGGGCAAACACGGACGAAATAATTCATACATTAATATACTGTAGTTAATAACTAACTTTATTCATGATGTTATTTTGCCTACAGTTCCTCTTTAAAGAGACTCTGTATTTAAAAAAAAGAGTCATCTGGGGAATACTTACCTCGGGAGGGGGAAGCCTCAGGGTCCCAATGAGGCTTCTCCCTCCCCTGTAGATTTGGGGAATCCAGCGCTGGCTGCCCTGAAACCTCCCCCGACAAGCTTGACAAGCAGAGATTTATGTACCTCTCCGGGATCCAGCGCAGGCGCAGAAGCAGCTCTTCCTTCGGGCTAGGTGGAAATAGCTGAGCCCGATCCTATCTGCTCTACTAAGCAGGCGCAATGGAGCGGATTGATCAGGTTCGGCTATTTCCACCTTAACCCGAATTAAGAGCGGCTAGTGCGCCTGCGCAGGATTGCGGGAGGTAAATATTTACCTCGTCGCAATTCGGGGGTCCCAGCAAAGCAATGGAGGGACAGATGAGCAGGGGTGCCTCTAGCCATTTTGTCACTCCAGGTGAGAAAACCTGTGGTGCCCCCCCTGGTCCCCCCCGTAGCGCCCCCGTAACCGTAATTCAGCAGCGTTTCACCGAAAAATAATAATGCGCCAGCATTTCACCAGAAGCTTTTAACTAGAAAATAATTGTAATGCGGCAGAGTTTGACCAGTAAATAATCATAATGTGTCAGCTTTTCACCTGAAAATAATCAGAATGGACAAAGTTTCACCAGAAAATAATTGTAATGCGGCAGCGTTTCACCAGAAATTACACTTATTGCGGCAGCATTTCACCAGAAAAATACACGTAAATGCAGCAGTGTTTCACCAGAAAATACGCAATGCGAGCAGCGTTTCACCAGAAAATACATGTAATGTGGGCAGCATTTCACCAGAAAATACACATAGGCAGGGCTCCACTTCCATGAGGCACAAAGGGGGACAAAAGCGGGCACAGGGGGGCTGAAGAAGGTACACAATGATGATATAGGGAGGCACATGGAGACAGAAGGAGGCACGAGGGTCAGAAAAAGTCATAAAGGAGGACAGAAGGAGGCACAATGGTGGGACAAAAGGAAGCACAATGGGAGACAGATTGAGACATGAAGGAGGCACAGTAGGAGGTACACAGAGGGGCAGCGGGAGGTACAGGGGGACAGAAGAATGCACAGAAGAGTACAAAAAGGGGGACAGATTGAGGCACAAAGGGGGACAAAAGGGGGCACATGAGTAAAGAAGGAGGCAGAGGGAGACTGAAGGAGGCTCACAGGGGACAGAAGGAGGCACAATGGGGGACAGAAGGAGGCACAAAGAGGTGCGGAAGGATGCACAAAGTGGGACAGAAGGAGGCACAAAAGGGGGACAGAAGAAGGCAGAGGGGGATGAAAGGAGGCACAGGGAGACAGGAGGCAGAGGGGGACAGACAGAGCAACAGGGAGACAGAAGAAGGCACAAAGGGGCACTGAAGGAGATACGGGGGACAGAGTAAAGTGCAGGGGACAGAGGTGGCATATGGGGACTGAAGAGGCACATGGAGACAGAATGAGGCACAAAGAGAGAAGGAGGCACAGGAGGACTGAAGGAGGCACAGGAGGACAGAAGGAGGCAGGCTGGGACTGAAGGAGGAGGAGGGGACAGAGATAGGGCAAGGGGACAAAGAAAAGCACAAGGGGACATAAGGAGGCACAAGGGGACAGAAGGAGGCACAAAGGGGGGAAAAAGGATGCACAAGGCACAGAGGGACACAGTGGCAGCTGCCTGCAACTTGCGCTAAGCAGATGCAGCAGAAGCAAGTAATAGAACACCCATGGGGTGGGGCTTAGTTAGGGGGTGGGGCTTCACTCAGGGGACAGGGCTTAATCTGGCAACATGGCACCCCCAGGATCAATGCCTAAAAGCGCCAGAGGAGGATGGGAGATGCCTCGTTAGGATCCAAAGGCTTCCCCCTCCCAAGGTAAGTATCCCCCAAAGGTTTTTTTTTAAATAGAGATCCTCTTTAAGTAAATCAACACCAAATTGGGAAAAAAAATATATAGTAAATGTACCCCATGGCCATGTCATCTGTGTACATGTTGTGCTAGAACTAGTATTACAAGTATTTTATACACAGCTGTTATAGCACTCCTTTTATTTTCTACACAGCAGTACTCAGACTGGGACAGAAAGGGGAAGCCTAGTGCTGCCAAATACATACTCAAAGCTTCTCTGTAGGAGAACAGACCACAGTGATGTTCTCAGCTCCCATCTTTGGGTCACTCTAAAATCTTGCATGTGTAAACTCTAGGGGTATTATACACTAGTAGGCCCGATTCATTTTACTATTTCTCCAAGTTTTCTCCCGGAGATCATTTTTCATCTTCTGTTTAAAATAACTTCTACAAATAACTTCTACACTCTGCAATTGAAAAAGTACCACAATGTAGGTGAAATTGCACTGCTAAAATGATTATTTTCTTGCTTACTGGTGGCTTAAAAGTCATTATATTTATAATGGGAAAATATCACCTAGGAGAAAAATAGGAGAAAATAGGAGAAAAGTGAACTTTTTCTCTTAATTTTTTCATCTTCTGTTTAAAATACATTTTCAGCAATTTACAATTGAGAAAGTACCAAAAAGTTGTTGAAAAAGTACTGTCAAAATTATTCTAAGTATTTCCTTGCTTGCTGGTGGCTTAAAAGGCATTTTATTGATAAGGGTTTATATGTAATTCACTTTTTCCCCTAGGTGACATTTTCAATCTTGTCAATAAAATGTCTTTTAAACCACTAGCAAGTAAACAAATACTCTAAATAATTTTTATAGTATTTTTTCACCTACGTTTTGGTACTTTTTCCATTGCAAAGTGCTAAAATTTAATTATAAATTGAAGATGAAAAATTATCTCCTAAGAGAAAACTCAGGAGAAAAAGTGAATTGCAAATGGGCCAAGCAAGGTGTGAAAATATCACCTAGGAGAAAACTTAGGAAAGAAAAAATGAATTGAATAAGGACCACAATGAAGTACTGTATGGGTGTGCTGCTCAAGAAGAGGATGTCATCCTATAGCTGCATTGTATTCAAAAGAGAGAGGTAAAGATTCCAGGAGCAGCTCACCATCACTTTAAAAATTACCATTTAATCCAACATCATTAAAAAATTGTAACAGCTATACACACTGTTTAAAAAATATACTTATCAGGCACAAGAGTGAAAATAGAGGTGCAGAGGATGAGTCGACGGCAGTTTCGCCCCCACCTAGGGCTTTCTCGAGACCGAACACCCCCTTCTCGTGGAGAGTCAGGCTATATAGCCTGACTTTCCTCGAGAAGGGGGTGTTCGGTCTCGAGAAAGCCCTAGGTGGGGGCGAAACGGCCGTCGACTCATCCTCTGCACCTCTATTTTCACTCTTGTGCCTGATAAGTATATTTTTTAAACAGTGTGTATAGCTGTTACAATTTTTTAATGATGTTGGATTAAATGGTATTTTTTAAAGTGATGGTGAGCTGCTCCTGGAATCTTTACCTCTCTCTTTTGAATACAATGAATGATCTATGCAATTATATCTGGTTGATGCACCACCAGTGTTGAAGTTGTTACAGTGGATTTTTATCGTGTGCACTCGCCACGCTCTGCTCTTACCTAAAGAAGATCCTATAGCTGCATTCAGTTTGATTCATGACATTTTTTTCAGTCTTTCTGCCTTATTTTATGTGCTTTTAATTACTGTATTTCTACCTTTGTAGCAGCTAAATACCACATGGTTCTTAACCTCCCAGGTGCTTAATTTATGCAGGATTTTTGCACCAAAAGAGGTAATGTTTTTAAGCGTTGCTTTATATTGTAAGCATTTTTTGCAGACTGTTTGCAAGTTGCGGTTTTGCAAGCTGTCCTCCAGCATGCATACAATACAAGAAAGCATGTATTATTATTATTTTTTCAAATTTATAATTCACATTTTAAAAAAATGATATATATATATACTGTATATCTAATATATATTTATACATACATACACACATATACACTTGAAACGTTTTGTATTGTATCCAATACAGATGTTTGTATTTCATCCAATACGACAACAGTGAATTTGCCGCCTGATCTGATGACACTGTTTGTGTCTGACACCAGGGGGCGCACGCAGCGTCATCACAGCATCATCAGAGGAGCAAGCCAAGGGACATGTGATTGTCGAGGAACAGGAAGCGATGAACACGGAAGAATGGAGATCGCCACCGGGTATTGCTGAGAATGTGTCAGGAATGTACTTGCAGGGAAGCCGCGAGTTGCCAGCGAGGGATCCGTCAGTATTATTAATATTATCATTTATTGTATTTATAAAGCGGCAATATATTACGCAGCGCTGGACATTAATTTAGGTTACAGACAATATTTAGGGGTGACATACAGCAATATGACAATACAGGAATACAAGAAAACCAGATCACACAGCACAGTATGAGTACAAGGTAATGCTTAGTCAGTCACTGGATGGGAGCATGGAGATTAGGCAAGTTAGGTTCACTCAGATGCATAGCATGGGTGCACAGTAATGGAGGTGCATGATCAGGTAGGACACAAAAGGAGGAGGACCCTGCCCAAAGGCTTACAATCTAGAGGGAGAGGTAGGGACACGAGAGGTAGGGGACCAGAGTTCAGCTGTGGGTTTAGAGCAACTGTGAGGGGTGGTAGGCAAGAGTGAAAAGGTGAGTTTTGAGGGCCTTCTTGAAGGTGTTGAAGGAGGGGGCTGCCCTAATGGGTGGAGGTAGGGCGTTCCATAGTGTTGGAGCAGCTCTTGAGAAGTCTTGCAGGCGTGCATGGGACTGGGTGATCCGGGGGGACGGTCAGGCGAAGTTCATTGGAGGAGCGGAGTGAGCGGCTTGGTGTGTACATGGCCGTTTTTAGGGCCATGCCGCCCGTGCCGCTGCCCTGAGCGCTGTTTGGAGGGGGGCTATCTCCTATCGGTATAGACGCTGAATGATACACACGCTGCTTCCTGTTTAGCCGGAAGCAGCATGTGTATCACTTAGCGTCTATACCGATAGGAGATAGCAGCGAGTGGAACGCAGGAAGGTGAGTAGTTGTGGTCAGAGCTTCCTGCTGCGCTATTTACTGTGCATCGGAGGGGGGAGCACGGAGGGCGGCCCGGGGGGAGGGAGGGAGAGGTCGGGCTGCCCTCCCCGCGGCTCCGGCTCCCCCCTCCATTATGGGGGGGGAGCTACCTAACTAACCTATACTGGGGGATGCTACCTAATCTATACTGGGGGACACCTACCTAATCTAACCTATACTGGGGGGGGCAGCTACCTAATCTAACCTATACTGGGGGGCAGCTACCTATCTAACCTATACTGGGGGGGGGGGCAGCTACCTAATATAACCTATACTGGGGGGCAGCTACCTATCTAACCTATACTGGGGGCACCTACCTAATCTAACCTATACTGGGGGGCACCCACCTAATCTAACCTATACTGGGGGGCAGCTACCTATCTAACCTATACTGGGGGGCACCTACCTAATCTAACCTATGCTGGGGGGCACCTACCTAATCTAACCTATGCTGGGGGGCACGTGCCTAATCTAACCTATACTGGGGGGGGGGGGGGGGCACCTACCTATCTAACCTATACTGGGGGGCAGCTACCTATGAAACATATACTGGGGGGCAGCTACCTAATCTAATCTATACTGGGGGACACCTACCTAATCTAACCTATACTGGGGGGCAGCTACCTATCTAACCTATACTGGGGGGCACCTACCTAATCTAACCTATGCTGGGGGGCATGTATCTAATCTAACCTATGCTGGGGGGCAGCTACCTAATCTAACCTATACTGGGGGGGGGCACCTACCTATCTAGCCTATACTGGGGGGCACCTACCTATCAAACCTATACTGGGGGTACTTACTTATCTAACGGCAGCACGGTGGCTTAGTGGTTAGCGCTCTCGCCTTGCAGCGATGGGTCCCTGGTTCGAATCCCAGCCAGGTCAACATCTGCAAGGAGTTTGTATGTTCTCCCCGTGTCTGCGTGGGTTTCCTCCGGGCACTCCAGTTTCCTTCCACATCCCAAAAACATACAGATAAGTTAATTGGCTTCCCCTAAAAAATTGGCCCTAGACTACAATATATACACTACACGATACATACACTACACGATACATACATAGACATATGACTATGGTAGGGACTAGATTGTGAGCCCCTCTGAGGGACAGTTAGTGACTAGACTATATACTCTGTACAGCGCTGCGGAAGATGTTGGCGCTATATAAATACTAAATAATAATAATAATAATAATAATCTAACCTGTATTGGGGCACCTACCTACCTACCTAGCTAGTCTATACAGGTGGCAACTATACTGGCTACCTATATTGCAGACACCTACCTAACTAACCTATACTGGGGGCACCTACCTATCTAACCTATGCTGGGGGCAACTATTCTGGCTACCTATATTAGAAGCACCCACCTAGATAACCTGTACTGGGGCACCTACCTATCTAACTTATACCGGGGGCACCTGCCTATATAACCTATACTGGGGGCAACTATACTGGCTACCTATACTGGAGGCACCTACCTGGCTAACCTATACTGGGGCAACTATACTGGCTAACCTATGCTTGGCTACCTATACTGGGGGGGAACTATAGCTGGCTACCTATACTGGGGTACCTATTCTTGGCTACCCATACTGGGGGGACCTATACTGAGTGCAACTAGACCTGGCTAACCTATACTGTGGGGGGGGGGGGGGGGGCAATTTTTACACCCTCTCCCTGGGTGCATTTTAGCCTAGAAACTGCACTGGGTGAGTATCTCTGAGTAAGATCAGAAATGTAGGTTGGACAGGTTTTGTGGACGGATTTGTAGGTCAGACACAATATCTTGAATCTGATTCTGGACTGGATAGGAAGCCAGTGGAGGGATTCACGGAGGGGAGCCACCCTGATGGAGCGATGGGAGGAGTGGATAATTCTGGCTGCTGCATTCATGATGGACTGCAGTGGGGCTATTCGGGTCATAGGGAGACCAGACAGAAGGGCATTGCAGTAGTCGAGGCGGGAAATTATGAGGGCATGGATGAGGAATTTGGTGGTGGCAGAGGTCAGAAAAGGGTGAATCTTACAGATGTTACGAAGGTGGAAGTTGCAGGACTTTGTGAGGTTTTGGATGTGGGCATGCAAGTGATGCCGCATGTGAGTATTTGTAATTGCTCGACCAGCCTGACTCATCCTTCCCGTTCCTAGGTGCTTTTTTTATGCACGTGTCAGGCTTGTCCTGTACCTGAGACGAAGAGACTTAACCTCCTTAGCTGTAATCCTGAGTCAGGCTCGGAACAGTATTCCACAGCTCAGAGCGGGAATCCGTGCCTGAGTGAGTTACATGTAGGAGCTGCTGCAGATCTATCTGTGGTATGGTTTTTTTATTTTTGTCTTGTTTATAGGGTCTAAAAGCTTGTGAAAAACTTTCACGGCTTTTAGACTCTAAACCAGGAAATATTAATATCTCCAGGGAGGTTAAAGAATTGATACTTGCCTGCAGTTTCTTCCAGCCCCCGTCAGGTCGTGGCCTCTCTTGTCATCAGGCCGCTCTGATCATCCACTAGCCATCTCTGTAACATGACTCAGTCGCTCTCCGTTGTGCATGCCCAGTTCCCGTTGGGAGAATTCTGCGCCTGCGCAGTAAGTACTAAGTAAGTAGGTGCCTATGGGTGTCTAATACGTCTTCCAGTCCTGCTCACAACAGTCCGTAATAATCTCAATCACAACAGCCTTGTTGGCAAAATGGCAGATTTTGCATAGTGCTCATTCAGGCTCGAAAATAATACAAACAGACTCAATGGGGACCTGAAAATGTTTACTTGTGACCAGTACTTGATGTTTTTACATGACATGCTATAAACAATAATATTATATGAATAAATGCACACTAAGCTTCAACTATTCATTTTGCAAGAAAAATGATTTGAACCAACAGTGTTTTTGTGAATTAGCCTCTGGTGTTTGCAGAAATATAGAAAGTTGGAAATTATTTAGAATACTGTACTTAAAAATGTTTAGATTTCTTGTCTGGGAAACCGTTGAAGTTAAACAGGTTCTCCAGACAGAAATATAGGATTTTTTTTCTTATTTCTCATTCAGCCATCATCCAGACTGTGGACAAAATGTGTATCAAGTTGTTCCCACTTGCAAGAAAAGTAAGCCTAAAGGGGCACTACAGCGCAAAACTGTGAAATTTAAAATATGTGCAAACATATACAAATAAGAAGTACATTTATTCCAGAGTAAAATGAGCCACAAATTACTTTTCTCCTATGTTGCTGTCACTTACAGTAGGTAGTAGAAACCAAACAGAAGTGACAGGTTTTGGACTAGTCCATCTCTTTAGAGGGGATTCTCAGGGATTTATTTATTTTCAAAAGCACTTAGTGAATGGCAGTTGCTCTGTCCAACTGCCAAAAAACTGTGCAATGAGCAGGAAAGCTGTTCAGCATCATTGTTTAAAACCTTTTTAGGGAATATCTTTATAAAGAATAAAAGCCTTGGTGAAAATCCCCTAAGAAGAGATGGACTAGTCCAAAACCTGTCACTTCAGTCAGATTTCTACTGCCTACTGTAAGTGACAGCAACATAGGAGAAATGTAATTTATGGCTCATTTTACTGTGGAAAAAACGTACTACTTATTTGTCTATGTTTGCACATATTTTAAATTTTACAATTTTTCGCCACAGTGCCCCTTAAGCTGACACTTTCACATGTTGCTGTTCTAGAAGAGTTATACCACTTGCAGGAAGTCACAGCGTGCAGCGGAAGTAAGGTAAACTTCCCCTCTCGCTCGTTCGCTACACTTTTGCCACAAATAGCTGGAGGAGGGAGCGGGGACAGGGGGACCCTGGTGAGGGGGGGGGCGACCCTCGTCCTGCCGCTGTTCCCGCTACCCCCCATCTTGGCTGCTACCCCCTCAGGCTACCTGGGCTGGGGGACACCCATTGGGGTCAAAAACTTTGCTGCAAAAGGCCAGCACGGATCTGTTTGCATTCAGGTTTAGCAGCATCATGAACCGCCAGGATCAGGGACCGCAGGCTCTGTCCTGCAACCGTGCCTAGTGTGGACCCAGCCTTACTCACTATTATGGTGCAGGTGGTCTTTATCATTCGCCATGGCCAAGTTCAATCCAGCTTGTTTACATACCTTTAGAGATAAATGTCAAAGTATGATATCTGTTCTGGTGACCATTTTCATAGATGGGATTTCTACTCTTTTTGAGAGATTCTCTCCAACTTTATGTTGTGTGTCTGTAGAGATGGAGAGGGAATTGTTTTTCTCTTGACTTCCACTTGACCTTAGAGTGATGAAGGCCATTCTAGATTCCCAAAATACACATGTTGCTTTCTGCATTCTTCTGGAATGTGTGTGAGCTTTCCCTTAAATGTAATTATTATCACTTGAACTATATCTACAGCACAGTACCTCCTAGTGCTGGATCCATTAGAGTTCCCTTGTTGTACATTACAGTCCTTCTACTGCACACTAAACGTGACTGACATTATCTTTTCCAGGCAAGAGAGATTTTCTCTCCCTCTGATTGGTCCTGAGCAGGGGAGGTTCAAAGGACACCAGGAACACTTGCTAGATCTGTAAGTAACAGCTGCAAGTATTTTACATTGTTGTTTGTTGCTGGTATGTATTGCCGGTAAAGTGGAGTATGGCTCAGTTCTTTGTCCTCATATGTTAGCCAGAAAGTCTCAAGCTGTGCTATGAACGCTCAGGGATTGTTTCTTATACAGTAGAACTTGTTGTTCCTGATCATTAACACTAATCTCTTGTAAAGGCTTCAAGGAAATGATTTTCTTTTGTACAGCGAAGAGACCACCAGCGTCCCTGGGCTCCAGCGTTGGCCCCGCGTCTCATGTGGTGAACCACATACCTGTTATGTCCACATGTTGCCGATCAGGGTTTGATTAAAGAATAAGCAGTCATGCGGCAAAGGCCACGGCAGGAAATGATCAGGATGGGGACAGCAAGCTGGCCAAGAGTGACAAAACTCAGGAAATTAGAATCGGTGACATGAAGACAGGAAACAAATTCTCACCAGAAATTGATGCCATTTTTAAAGAGAAGGTTGTCATTTTTTTCTTTTTTGGCAAAACATTTTGTTTGTTATACTGAGCACCAAAACAATAAATATAAGTTAATGTAGTTGTATGTGTAAAATCAGTATTTCACTTAAAAGGGAGACAAGGTTAGAGATATATAAAGGCTGCCATATTGTTTTCCTTTTGAAGGGACAGGGGGGGCAGCTTTGCTGGGGGAGCCGCTGCTGGCCTGAGGGTATCAGGAGGACGTTGTGGGCACAGTAGGAGTCCAGGGGGCTTGAAGAAGCCCCAGGCATGTTAAAGCATTTTTTTTTTTAGACTTAAAGAGAACCAGAGACGAAGCACCCTCATGTATTTTGCCTTAAAAATCAATGGGAACATGACCGTAAACACCTACTCTGCTCTTTGTTTCATTCTTCATTGCTCAGTCTGCCTGTTATCAGCTCTGATAAGAATCCTCGACTGAGCATTCAGTCTAGCTTTGCCCGGGATGATTATAGCTGAATCTGTCTTCTCTGATGTCTTTTCAAGCACAAGCCCACCCCCTCCTGGCTCTGCTTTCCTGCTACGAGGATACATAGCAGGAATGCAAAGCCACAAGGGGCAGACATCTGCTCTGCATATTTGTTCATGATCTATGGTTAAAAGTCTTAGGTTTTGTTCCCATTTGAGCTAAGAACGGATATTTTTGTCCATTATTAGCTCATTACAAAACTGACAGTGAGCGGCTCCTATTTTATAAATTGTTCACACTTGTCAGTCTGCCACGGATCCATTGGAACCGTTGTGGTAAGCGGATCACACATCTGTGCAGTCCGCTATAGTCCCGGAGGCAGCAGATGTGCTCCCCATATAGCCTGTGGGGGGTAATGCATCTTGCCCGGGCTCCAGCCGGATTACAGCAGACACTACACTGTTTGCTTCCACTGGCAGCACATGAACCAGCTCAAGTGGGAACTGAGACTTAGAGACAGAGAATCATCAGAACAGCCAGGCAACTGATATTGTTTAAAAGGAAATAAATATGTCAACCTCCATATGTCTGTCACCTTAGGTTCCCTTGAAGGTTTTGGAGCAGTATTACTTTGGGCCCCGTTTTCACTGTGTCTGGTTTCCGGACACTGCACACTGGCAACATTGGTACGAGGTGTGACAGTCCATTTAAAATCATTGGGCTGCTTCCACTTAATCCAGGAAAGTGCGCATGTTCATGTCCATGTCAATAAAATTGGACATACAGCATTGTCCTGAATGACACGTGCATTCCTCCATAGAAGAATATAGCGTGTGTCCCCCCCCCAAAAAAAAGAACATGTATTTTGGACACGAACACATAGATCTCGGAATGCTGGGCTCTAGTGGCAATGAGCCCTTAAAGTGTATTGGAGGCAAACTTTGGGTTAAAAACCTTGTTAGCGGGAAATTTGGGTGCATGCGGCCGGGTGCTAGGGCAGCCCGCAATGCAGGTGGCTCCAGAGGACAATCTTCCCAAATTTCCCCTTAGTACTGGTATTTCAATGGGTGACAAAGATGGCGCCAGAAACATTTTATTTTTTCCATTTTTTTGTGGCGATTGGTGGGTGGGTAAGGTTAGCCATGGGGGGTGGGTGGTTAGTTAGTTAGGCGTGGGAGGTTAAGGCATGGAGGGTGGGTGGTTAAGGTTAGACGTGGATGGTTAAGGTTAGGGGTGGTTAAGGTTAAACGTGGGGTGTGGTTAGGGTTAGGACTGGGTGGTTAAGTTTAGGTATGGTGGTTGGGTGGTTAAGATTAGACATGTAGGTGGTGGTTAAGGTTAGGCATTGGGTGGTGGTTAATGTTAGACATGGGAGATTAGGTGGTTAAGGTTAGGCGTGGGTGTGATGGTTAAGGTTAGGCGTGGGGAGATGGGTGGCTAAAGTTAGGCGGGGGTGTTGGTTAAGGTTAGGCATCGGTAGCATTAGGGTCAGTGTGAGAATAGGGTTATGTTTAGCTATAGTAAAATATCGGCATGTCCCAATATTTTACTACCGTCATTTTCACTGTAACTGTAGAAAATATATTGGTAAATTTACCAATAATCTACTATACGGTTTTCTGGGCGCCTAAATTTCCCCAGCACCCTTTTTGCATGTATGCATCCCAGGCGCTCTTTTTACTGCGGTCTTTTTTACATGTACACAATTATGGTACCTTGTGTTCTCCACTGTTTGAGCCATAATTCTGATATAAAAAGTGTCGATCAGGTATGATTAGGATTTTTGGATCGCTATTTCTTTGTACGCCCCAATTTTGGTTAAGCACCAGTTCGTGAAGAATCCAGACGGCATACTGGTATCCTTCACTTTCCGCTAATCTGACAATATCACTGAGAGAGAGAGAAAACAATATGGTAGATATTCTGTGTGCTGGAACTCATACATGAAAATCATGAAACATATTAGCCTGATGTCATAGTGACATTTTCACTTTGCCTGTGTTTTCTCCAACTACCCAATCAAAGTTATGATTTGTTTTTTTGTTTTTGTTTTTTTTAAAAAAAGGTGTTTGCATGAAACTGTTTGGGTATTTCAGTGAATATTGGCCAAATAAAAATGTCATATGTAATAGCATCGGGACAACTGTTCCCAGGTTTTCCTGCTACACGTTATGTCACTTTCACTGGCTGCAATGAAGACAGTGGGATGCAGCGATTGTTGGTGGGTATGGTTGTACTTCACACTGAGTTAAACATTAAGCAGTGAATTTGCATTTGAGCCTTGCTGCAGATTGTTTGTCCCTGTGTTGGAGTCACCAGTTGTATTTGTGGGTATGAGTGGGTGTGGGTGGGCAGCAGGGGGACACTGAAAGAGCTGATACAGGACTTTCCCTTCTGTCTGTTCACACTAAGCAAAGTGCTGACAGTGCACTTAGTCACCCACCCAACTGCCCACTTCTCTCCTTCCTCCCAGTCACACAATGCTGATGGGTCTTTTCTTTATGAATGCTGATGCTCCAGCATTTGGCTATTTGGAAACAATTTTAGCCCATATTATTTTTTGGTCACACACTCCAAGCGCCTGCAAGCATTGAGAAAAATCTAAAAAGTCTCCCATAGAAAGCTATGGTATTGTTGCAGTTAGGTCACATAATGTGCACTGAGAATTTTCACCCCTGTTGAAAAGTCCTGCTTTTCCACTGAACGCAATGTGACCCTGTGAAAGTAGCATAAGGACTCATTCACACTGGGGCGATTAGCAGCGATTTCTGCTAATCGCCAGCGATCACTAGCACTTTTTAAAGCTCTAGTGCAATAATAACTAATTTTGGCAGTGATGTCACTGATGCGAACGCTAGCGAATTCGCGGTGATTGACAAACGCGCTACCTGCAGCAATTTCTCGTGATTTTAAAGCGATCACGATAACAATGCTAAAAAACGCTAATCATGATCGCTCAAAAATCACGAGAATGTACAGTAATTTTACCAGGTTAATCGCTGTAAAATCACCCGCACAAAATGCTAGCGCTAATCGCTAGCGTTTTGTGTTTGCAAGTGAGAACGGGCCCTTTAGGTGCATGGCACGGCTGATTCGTCTGCATACCCGCAGACCCAGAAGTGCCGCCGCGCGTCTCACAGACGCATGCGGCACAAGTGGAAACGGGCCCTTAGGATATTACTGACAGACATTGAATCATTGTCAGCAGTGGTGTCTTCCATGTGTTTTATTTTTTGAGCAAGTAGATTTCCACATTTGGGAGAATATCCTTAAAGAGAACCCGAGGTGTGTTTAAAGAATGTTATCTACATACAGAGGCTGGATCTGCCTATACAGCCCAGCCTCTGTTGCTATCCCAAACCCCACTAAGGTCCTCCTGCACTCTGCAATCCCTCATAAATCACAGCCGTGCTGTGAGGCTGTGTTTACATCTGTAGTGTCAGTCTCAGATGCTCCCCCGCCTCCTGCATAGCTCCGGTCCCTGCCCCCTTCCCTTCAATCCAATCAGCAGGGACGGAAGGGATGCAGGCGGGGACTGGAGTTCTGCAGGAGGCGGGGAGAGCAGCAGACTGACACTATAGAGATAAACACAGCCAGCTCTGATGAGCTGTTTGTCAGCAATGTGGCTGTGATTTATGAGGGATTGCTGAGTGCAGGGGGACCTTAGGGGGGTTTGGGATAGCAACAGAGGCTGGGCTGTATAGGCAGATCCAGCCTCTGTATGCAGATAATATTCTTCAAACCCACCTCGGGTTCTCTTTAACTTCCTGTTGCTCTCACAAGTGTCATGAGGGACACGAGGTGAAGATAAAGCAAGATAAAGTTGCCCTTACATGATTCAAAATTTTTAGTGTGTTTCTTTCGACTAGAGGGATCCAACTGATATTTGTGCTTGATTTTTTTTCCCCAAAAAAATTTAAAAAATAAATAAAAGAATCGTTTTTTATATTTTTTTCCCCACATCTAATCAAGTATTTGGTAAAAAATCTCGAAAAATCAATCAGTTTTTCTTGATCGAAAAAAGTATATTTGATTTTTCGATACATTCAATTATTCTTGGCAAAACAACTGAAAAAAAATGATCGATTTGGTTGAACCGTGCTTGGCCATCATATTAAGTACACAGATTGCGAGAAGGATGAGAGCTGGAATATTGAAATGTGTGTTTGAAGGCACCTGCATAGATCCAGTGATCACCTGGTCATATAAGACTGAATGGTGGGCTTAGACCATGTCCACCACCCAGTCTTGTGTGACCAGGTGCCTCCAAACACGCCCCATCCCAGTGGTGGGTGGACATGACATCACACAGGACTGGCATGGTGTCACACTGGACTTGATGCTGGTCATGAAATTGCACAGGACTGGGTGCTGGGCATGGTGTCACACAGGACTGGGTGCTGGGCATAGTGTCATACAGGACTGGTGCTGGGCATAGTGTCATACAAAACGCTAGCTGGGCATGGCGTCATACAGGACTGGTGCTAGGCATAGTGGCACACAGGACAGGGTGCTGGGCATGGTGTTACACAGGACTGGGTGCTGGGCATGGTATCACACAGGACTGGGTGCTGGGCATAGTGGCACACAGGACTGGGTGCTGGGCATGGTGTCACACAGGACTGGGTGCTGGGCATGGTGTCACACAGGACTGGGTGCTGGGCATAGCGTCATACAAAACGCTAGCTGGGCATGGCGTCATACAGGACTGGTGCTGGGCATAGTGGCACACAGGACTGGTGCTGGGCATGGCGTCACACAGGACTGGGTGCTGGGCATAGTGTCATACAAAACTCTAGCTGGGCATGGTGTCACACAGGACTGGGGGCTGGGCATAGTGGCACACAGGGCTGGGAGCTGGGCATAGTGGCACACAGGACTGGGGCTGGGCATAGTGGCACACAGGACTGGGTGCTAGGCATGGCGTCACACAGGACTGGGTGCTGGGCATGGTGTCACACAGGACTGGTGCTGGGCATAGCGTCATACAAAACGCTAGCTGGGCATGGAGTCATACAGGACTGGTGCTGGGCATAGTGGCACACAGGACTGGGGGCTGGGCATAGTGGCACACAGGACTGGGGGCTGGGCATAGTGGCACACAGGACTGGGTGCTAGGCATGGCGTCACACAGGACTGGGTGCTGGGCATGGTGTCACACAGGACTGGTGCTGGGCATAGCGTCATACAAAACGCTAGCTGGGCATGGAGTCATACAGGACTGGTGCTGGGCATAGTGGCACACAGGACAGGGTGCTGGGCATAGTGGGCAGCACGGTGGCGTAGAGGTTAGCTCTCTTGCCTTGCAGCGCTGAGTCCCCAATTCGAATCCCAGCCAGGGCACTATCTGCAAAGAGTTTGTATGTTCTCTCCGTGTCTGCATGGGTTTCCTCCGGGCACTCCGGTTTCCTCCCACATTCCAAAAAGATACAGATAAGTTAATAGGCTCCCCTTAAAAAAAATTGGCCCTAGACTACAGTACTTACACTACATAATATAGACATATGGCAATGGTAGGGATTAGATTGTGAGCTCCTTTGAGGGACAGTTAGTGACAAGATATATATATACACTGTACAGTGCTGCGTAATATGTCGGTGCTATATAGATACTAAATAATAATAATAGTGGCATACAGGACTGGATGCTGGGCATGGCGTCATACAGGACTGGGTGCTGGGCATGGCGTCACACAGGACAGGGTGCTGGGCATGGTGTTACACAGGACTGGGTGCTGGGCATGGTATCACACAGGACTGGGTGCTGGGCATAGTGGCACACAGGACTGGGTGCTGGGCATGGTGTCACACAGGACTGGGTGCTGGGCATGGTGTCACACAGGACTGGGTGCTGGGCATAGCGTCATACAAAACGCTAGCTGGGCATGGCGTCATACAGGACTGGTGCTGGGCATAGTGGCACACAGGACTGGTGCTGGGCATGGCGTCACACAGGACTGGGTGCTGGGCATAGTGTCATACAAAACTCTAGCTGGGCATGGTGTCACACAGGACTGGGGGCTGGGCATAGTGGCACACAGGGCTGGGAGCTGGGCATAGTGGCACACAGGACTGGGGCTGGGCATAGTGGCACACAGGACTGGGTGCTAGGCATGGCGTCACACAGCACTGGGTGCTGGGCATGGCGTCACACAGGACTGGTGCTGGGCATAGCGTCATACAAAACGCTAGCTGGGCATGGAGTCATACAGGACTGGTGCTGGGCATAGTGGCACACAGGACTGGGGGCTGGGCATAGTGGCACACAGGACTGGGGGCTGGGCATAGTGGCACACAGGACTGGGTGCTAGGCATGGCGTCACACAGGACTGGGTGCTGGGCATGGTGTCACACAGGACTGGTGCTGGGCATAGCGTCATACAAAACGCTAGCTGGGCATGGAGTCATACAGGACTGGTGCTGGGCATAGTGGCACACAGGACAGGGTGCTGGGCATAGTGGGCAGCACGGTAGCGTAGAGGTTAGCTCTCTTGCCTTGCAGCGCTGAGTCCCCAATTCGAATCCCAGCCAGGGCACTATCTGCAAAGAGTTTGTATGTTCTCTCCGTGTCTGCATGGGTTTCCTCCGGGCACTCCAGTTTCCTCCCACATTCCAAAAAGATCCAGATAAGTTAATAGGCTCCCCTTAAAAAAAATTGGCCCTAGACTACAGTACTTACACTACATAATATAGACATATGGCAATGGTAGGGATTAGATTGTGAGCTCCTTTGAGGGACAGTTAGTGACAAGATATATATATACACTGTACAGTGCTGCGTAATATGTCGGCGCTATATAGATACTAAATAATAATAATAGTGGCATACAGGACTGGATGCTGGGCATGGCGTCATACAGGACTGGGTGCTGGGCATGGCGTCACACAGGACTGGGTGCTGGGCATGGCGTCACACAGGACAGGGTGCTGGGCATGGCGTCACACAGGACTGGGGGCTGGGCATGGTGTTACACAGGACTGGGTGCTGGGCATGGCGTCACACAGGACTGGGTGCTGGGCATGGTGTCACACAGGACTGGGTGCTGGGCATGGCGTCACACAGGACAGGGTGCTGGGCATGGTGTTACACAGGACTGGGTGCTGGGCATGGCGTCACACAGGACTGGGTGCTGGGCATGGTATCACACAGGACTGGGTGCTGGGCATAGTGGCACACAGGACTGGGTGCTGGGCATGGTGTCACACAGGACTGGGTGCTGGGCATGGTGTCACACAGGACTGGGTGCTGGGCATGGCGTCATACAAAACGCTAGCTGGGCATGGCGTCATACAGGACTGGTGCTGGGCATAGTGGCACACAGGACTGGTGCTGGGCATGGCGTCACACAGGACTGGGTGCTGGGCATAGTGTCATACAAAACTCTAGCTGGGCATGGTGTCACACAGGACTGGGGGCTGGGCATAGTGGCACACAGGGCTGGGAACTGGGCATAGTGGCACACAGGACTGGGGCTGGGCATAGTGGCACACAGGACTGGGTGCTAGGCATGGCGTCACACAGGACTGGATGCTGGGCATGGTGTCACACAGGACTGGGGGCTGGGCATAGTGGCACACAGGACTGGGTGCTAGGCATGGCGTCACACAGGACTGGGCGCTGGGCATGGTGTCACACAGGACTGGGGGCTGGGCATAGTGGCACACAGGACTGGGTGCTAGGCATGGCGTCACACAGGACTGGGTGTTGGGCATGGTGTCACACAGGACTGGGGGCTTGGCATGGTGTCACACAGGACTGGGGGCTGGGCATAGTGGCACACAGGACTGGGTGCTGGGCATAGTGGCACACAGGACTGGGTGCTGGGCATAGTGGCACACAGGACTGGGAGCTGGGCATAGTGGCACACAGGACTGGGTGCTGGGCATAGTGGCACACAGGACTGGGTGCTGGGCATAGTGGCACACAGGACTGGGGGCCGGGCATAGTGGCACACAGGAATGTGGGCTGGGCATAGTGACACACAGAACTGGGGGCCGGGCATAGTGGCACACAGGAATGGGGGCTGGGCATAGTGACACACAGAACTGGGGGCCGGGCATAGTGGCACACAGGACTGGGTGCTAGGCATGGGTCCCACTGGCCTGGTGCTGGGCATAGAGTCACACATTCCCAGTAACACAGTGCTGCCCTACTGCAGCCTGGGAGATCCAGTGTAGGAAGGAAAAGGCTCGCCAGCTGTATATATAAAATACACGTGACACTTCTTTAATTGATAAATAACTAGATTAATTGGTCTTTTTATGTTTGCCTGAAGTTTAGCTTTCATGTCGGAGCTGGAAGATAATGGTTTACTGTAATTTGTTTCTGTAAACACCCAGAACCTACATCTGTTAGAATTTGAGACCACATGTGTATTTTTAGACGAGTGTGCGCTTTTACTCCTAAATGCTGCTTTTAATAACCATTGCTTATTAATGAAGATTAAATGTTGAAATAAAAGAAACTTCTTTTATTTTCTTTTAGCATTTATTTATTTATAAGGCTGCTTTTGCAGTATAGTGATTATGAGTGTTGAAATACTAAGTAGCTGTAAAGACATTGGAGCATATTTATCTCAGAGAGAAATAGTAAAAATGAGATTTTGTCACCATTTCCTCTTCTGTTTCGCTGTTTGTGAGCATCTGGAACTATAAACTTTAGTGTGCATTATACTATAGTGTATTCACCAGCCTGGGATAACCGCTAACCAGCGGCAAGTCCCAACTGTTCACCGGCTGATCAGATCCCTTAGATTAAAGAGAAACCATGACCAAGGATTGAACTTCATCCCATTCAGTAGTTGATACCCCCTTTCCCATCAGAAATCTTTTCCTTTTCTCCAACGGATCATCAGAGGGCTCTGTATGGCTGATATTGTGTTGGGGCCCCTCCCACAGTGTAATGTCAGGACCATGGTGCTGACATCACACTGTGCGAGCCTTGTTGCATTATGGCAAATAACAGCTGATTCCAACTGCCAAAAAAGCAGGCAGCTGCTTCTTCCACTGACATCACCTGCCAGCAGTAAAAATGTCACCATATGATAAATGTCAGAATGTAAATCAGGGAGAGGAAAGATTTTACAATGGGCAAACACTGACTAAATCATTTACTGCATTTTTTGGACTATAAGACTCCCTTGTCCCCCCTCCAAGTCAAACACAACACAAACATTGGTGTACAAACCTACATGCGACCCCAAGAGGGGGAGCGCAGGTGAGCCCTGGTGCTCCCACCACCAGGGGATTCACCCACACTGCCTCTTAATGCTGAATGCAAAACACACACAAAATGATCCCACCTTATTGCCCTACAACACACCTTCCACACATTTTTTTAAAATGTGTTTTTGAAAAAAAAATCAGCAGGAGTTTGGCTTTAATGCCTTCCAAATCCTGAATAGTTTGACTTGTGTGCTGAAATGCTCATTGCTCATTAAACCAAACCTGTAACTTTTACAAACATAAAATTCAGATACTTACCTCAGTAGAGGCTTGCCATGTCCTCCTCAAGACCACTGCTGGTCCCTGGGACCTTCTGAAACTTTGCTGCCGCACTCCCATACATGAACGAGTGTAGATGCACTGATGGCTCATGCCTGCACAGATCCGCTCTTGTTTGGCGGAGAAAGCAGTGCGCCCATGCGCCCATTGACACACCCTTGTTGGAGAGGTTTGAGGGGTCCCAGCACTGGAACGGCGAGATGGTGGGGGCACCTCTGAATTATGCAGAGGCTTTCCTCTTCTAAGGTATCTATCTAAGACTATCTAGTTCCAGGTACCTTTTAAAGGATACCCGAAGTGACATGTGACATGATGAGATAGACATGTGTATGTGCAGTGCCTAGCACACAAATAACTATGCTGTGTTTTTTTTTTTTTTCTCTGCCTGAAAGAGTTAAATATCAGGTATGTAAGTGGCTGACTCAGTCCTGACTCAGACAGGAAGTGACTACAGTGTGACCCTCAGGCAGAGAAAGAAAAAAAGGAACACAGCATAGTTATTTGTGTGCTAGGCACTGTACATACACATGTCTATCTCATCATGTCACATGTCACTTTGGGTATCCCTTAAGCGACCTCAGCAGACCTTAAAGTGTAGCTGTCGGGCATAAAATCCAAAATCAATTCTTTATTTTTATCTGGTAAACAAGTAATAAGGATGCTAATCAGGCAATCCAAAAGTTAAAATCTCTATTACTTTTCTTGTTTATAAATGATCATTTCCCAGTTTCCCTGACTCTTATTTGGTACTTTGCTGCAAAAAGGAAGTTGCAGGGCATGCTGGGTTGTCCTTTTTTGCTTCTGTACATTAGTTAAGTCTGAGGGGAAATAAAGAAGCAAAAAAAGATAACCCAGCATGCCCTGCAACTTCCTTTTTGCAGCAACGTACCAAATAAGAGTCAGGTAAACTGGGAAATGATCATTTATAAACAAGAAAAGTAATAGAGATTTTAACTTTTGAATTGCCTGGTTAGCATCCTTATTATTTGTTTACCAGATGCAAATAAAGAATTGATTTTTGGCTTTATGCCCAACAGTTACACTTTAAAGAGGAACTGTAACCAAGGAATTAACTTCATCCCAATCAGTAGCTGATATCCCTTTTGCCACAATAAATCTTTACCTTTTCTTGAAAAGATCATGAGGGTGGTCTGTATGGCTGATATTGTGGTGAAACCCCTCCCACGGTGTGATGTCAGGACCTAGGTCTTGTCAGTTTCCTGTCTGTGAACCTTGTTGCATTGTGGGAAAAAACAGCTGTTTCCAACTGCCAAGCAACCAGTATCTCCCTCTGTGCATATGTATATTTATAAAAAAAAACAAAAAAAACATTTTAGCCTATTGCATTGTTAGTGGGTGTGGTTATAGATAATGGCAGTTGGTGCTGTCTGTTTTTTTTGTAATGCCTGCCAGTAGGAAAGATGATGACCTGCAGACTGATTGTGGATCAAACAATATGAACAAATTACATGGCAAATACAGTATCAATCATTTCTTGATCTCTCTTCTATTTTTTAACTTCTCACTTTCCAATGTATTGATTTATTCCCCCCCTTTCATTGGCTCCTGACCCTGCCAATGGGAGCGGCTTACATTGAAAGACAGGACCAGGAGCCAATGAAATCAGCTCCTGACCCGCTCACAGGGCTCTGCCATCATAGAGACAGGCAGAGGGAGTGAGCTGCGGCGACAGACGGTGGTGATTAAGCGGCGAGATTGGCGAGAGCGATGGAAACGGCGGATGCGTGCAGCGGTGGCTTATTCAAATCTACACCCTGCCGGCCGGGTGACCACCAAAACAGGGCGTAGATTTCAATTAGCCCGGTCCTTCAGTAGTTAAGGAACACTTGTACACACTAGATTCTTGACCGAGACATCCCTAAATGGCTGTCTCAGTCAAGAACAGTCTAGTGTATGTATGAGGCTCAAGAGTAGCTTCTTGTAGCCAATTATGATCTGAAAGTCACATTGCTCCAGCTCATTTCAAGATTCCTCATGTGTCTTCTCATGCCCAGGCTTACCTAGGGAACACTTGGGAGAAATGTATTTTAGTCATTGGCAGGAAAGAGGTACTTTTATACTATTGGTATTAATGCTGTTTAGTAATGTTGACAAATAGGTTATTGATTTACATGAAGTGTGACTTTTAGTGACAGGCCGTCGTTATGTGCCAGACAGCTCATTTACCGTCACATTATGATAAAATACTGTTAAGCTGCGATATGCATATTATTGCTAACTCAGCCAGTGGTGATATTTTTAGAAAGAAATGTTGATTTATTATCAACCAGCAATACAACTGTTGACACAAGTTATTATGTCTCTACATACTTTAACTGAGTGACGCCTATAAGTGAGATAAGATAAACTGAAGTGTTTGAAGTGTTGACTGAAACAGAACAGCAACCTGTAATAAAGGAAACCTGAGGACCGCCTGATGGAGGCAAACAATACTTGCTTGGCTGTCAGGCTGATCCTCTGCCTTCGATCGTTTTGAGTCACCAAGGCTGAGTTAACAAGGAGCGACTGCATATTCCACTGGTGTAGATAAATCCTCCCCTGTTAAGTACAAGCATATGAGATGTTATGCCTCAGGTCTGGGTGCCACAGGTGTGTAACGTGGCCGACAGGTAACGTATCTTTCTTTTTTAAAGAATAAAGGCAGCAGCCTCCATAAGCCAGAGGACAAAGGGGCAATGGCCTAAGTTAGAGCGTATGCTTGTTGGAAAAAGTGAGTTTTGAGGAAACGTTTAAAGATTTCAAAGTCTGGACAGTGAGGAATGTGCTGTGGAACAGGATTCCAGAGGAGGGGTGAAGCATGTGAGAAATCTTGTACACGTGAATGCGAGGAGGTGATTCTAGAGGAGGCCAAAATAAGGTTAGATCTGAGATTGTGAGGTTGTGTGCGGATGTGAGCTTGTAATCGCCCTGGGGTACTTGCTAACTAACTAGGAAGTGGAAGAGACACATCAATCGCCGGCAGCAGGTAATAAAAGGCCCTCTGCTGCCTCCCCCCACAGGGCACAGCCAACTACAGTTACACCTAGGGCTGTGGAGTTGGTACAAAAATCATCCGACTCCTCAGTTTATGAAACCACGACTCCGACTCTAGGTACCCAAAATGGCTCCGACTCCTCAACTCCGACTCCTTAGTGTAATACTTACTAGGGCTGTGGATTTGGTACAAAAATCATCCGACTCCCGACTCCTCATTTTATGAAACCACTGACTCTGACTCCAACTCCGACTCCAGGTACCCAAAATTGCTCCGACTCCTCGATTCCGACTCTAACTCTGACTCCACGGCCCTGGTTACACCCTTGATCCACTGTATTAGTTCTTTGTTGTTGCTTTGCTGGTAAAAATCACATCTGTATGTGCTTTAAATACTAGTAATCATTGACAAATTTTTCCCCTCCCCCTGCTTACACCTCTCTGATACTGCAGCTGTCCTTGGCAGGTTGTGCTCCACATCAGTTGTGCTTGAGGGAAGCCTATAGCTTTCTAGTTCCTCAGCACCTAGTGTAATGTTGTATATATTGTACATGTATTGTACATAGCCTCACTGCAGCTGCTGGTGTCCTGTGTGAGAGAGTCAGCCATAAGCTGCTCCCTAATCCTAGTGTCCATTCTCTAAGCACCAGACTTGTTCTGGCCCAGTGAAGCTTAACTTTTTCTGCTTCACTGTGAGGTTGTTTCCCAGGCAGAGCAGACCCATGACATCAGAGCAACGACACTCACACTGTACTGAATACTCAGAGGGGTATTTACCATTCTATATGATGCAGGATAGATTCCTAGATCACAACCATTACTTTCCTCTCAGACAACGCAGGACTATAAACCTAGCTACAGGCATTCAATTAGGGGGCTTTACAATTTACATCAGGGTTGTGTTCCAAGACAGCCTTGTGTAAATCAAATTTCATATAAATTAAACAGTTGTTTCCCACTGAAAATTATAATTGATTGCATTATGCTCTATATGCATAATTGAACATGCTATAAGGGGAATACAAGACTGAGCCTGCATGGCTATCTATATGGAGGGTTCTCAATCTACATCAGGATTATGTTCTAGAAGTACCTGTATATGTGTAAGTCAGGTTTTGCATAATCTAACCAATCAATTCTCACTGACGTCAGTAGAGATTTCTGTAATTTTGCTTTATGTATCGGTGAATGATGAGACCCTCTTACACTAGTGCATTCACCCTTTGAGCTCTCTTGCTGTGTGTGAATATATTACCTACACAATTACATAGTTACATAGTTTGGCTGAAAAAAAGACACCCATTCACCAAGTTAATGCAGAAAACAAGAATCACCATCCTGAACTCGCCACAAATATCAAAGTTGATCCAGAGGAATGTGAAAAGCCCTACAAGGCATGGGCCAATAAACCTTAAAAGGGAAACATTCCTTCCCGACTCCAGATGGCAGTCAGGTAAATCCCTGGATCAACTCTTCTGGGAATTATTTAGTATTGATATAGCTGAGTATTTCCTTGCTTGCTGGTGGCTCAAAGGGCATTTCATTCAGGGGCATAACAATAGGGGATGCGATGGGGGGGCACTCAGGACCGTTTTGGGGAGCAGGAGGGGTCGCAGCATGAGGAGAGAGCATGGCTGCACATCAGTGCCCCCTCAGTTTGGTCTCTCCCCTCAGCGCACTCCCCTCCTGCAGTTATCAGTGGCAGCGGGCGGCGGCAGGAACACATACCTCCATGCGTACCACGCGCCGGAGATTCCTCCCTCTAAGTGTCTGACATTACTTCCTGTTTAAACAGGAAGCAGCGTAAGGCACTTAGAGATCGGACCTCCGTGGTGGATTGAGGTATGTGTTCCTGCCGCTGACTGCTGCCACTGATAATTGCAGGAGGGAAGCGCGCTGAGCGGAGAGTCTGAGGTGAGGGAGGGGGACTGTCTCCCCTCCCCGCCGATGTAGGTGGCCACGCTCTCTTCTCATGCTGCAACCCCTCCTGCCCCCCAAAACAGCCCTGAGCGTTTGCAGGGGGCCCCGGTGATTTCTAGTTACGCCCCTGATTTTATTTATAAGATGTGAAAATATCACCTCAGAGAAAACTTTGGAGAAAAAATTTAAAGGAAACCAGAGACAGTTTAAACTACATAGCTGACATTTACCTGGGGCTTCCTCCAGCCCCATGAGGACCTCCGCGCATGCAAGATCACGACTCACGTGACTAAGCCAGTTACCGGGGCTAATCGCGGCTAAACGGCAGACCGTGGGAGGACGGCGAGGGACTCACATGTGCTTATGGGGCTGGAGGAAGCCCTGGGTAGGTATCAATTCTGTAGTTTAACCCTTCTCTGGTACACTTAAAATGTGATTAGGCCCATATTGTGAGGTGTGGTACACTCTAGATTTGTGTTGCCCAAGATGATTTCTTGTGTTTGTCGTGGGTGGCGGCAGTGGACAGGAGTTCTACAATATAATTCCCAAGGTTGCTTGTGATCCGTTGTGCTGGAAGATTAATGGATGACCATTCTTGTTCAACAACTATTGAAGTTCTAACTGTGGGGCAGCTCTTGCTTCTTCGACTCCTGCATCTCCACTTCCTGAGCGGATCGTTCAGAAACAGCCTTATCAGTCTGCAGACAGACTGTACACACACAATAGTGTCGGGAAAACGCCGCCCAGCGAGAGGGTCTGATGGACCCGTCGTTCTCTATAGTAGTGCATGTGTACGCACCTAAACCCTCATACTACATGAAGGTTAGGTGTTAAAATTGGCCAGTGATTGGCCAATCATAATTGAAAGTGTGTACCAGGCCATAGACTCTCATGTGCAACAAAATCTCAGTTCATTCCTACTATTCAGTGCAGGTCAGGAGATGGGAGGCGCAAGGTTATCTAATATTGCAGGTCAGAACATTTCAACCACTATTACACTCTGCCATATTCTGGTGATAAAATTACCTTCTCACCTAAGGGAAAGCCCAAGATCAACCAACACTGAAGCCTGGTACACACATTCCATTCTGATTGGCCAATGACTGACCAATTTTACCACCTCCATGTAACATGAGGGCCAACAGATTTTCAATACTATGAACAGATTGTTATTGAACGGTATCGGTAAGCTCTAATAATCCGATCTAAGCGCTTTGAGTCCTATGGGAGAAAAGCGCTATAGAAATGTTATTGTATTATTGTATTGTAATACTACATGGAAGTATTAGAATTGGCCAATCAAATTTGTATGTGTGCACACTCCCTTAGCCAATATAAAAGCCATAGATTGCCTTGGGGAACCCCATACAAGAGGCCCTTTATAATGATTGGTACAGTGGAATTGTCAACTTGTCTTTTGTTGGTGTGGAATACATCACCTCATGTGTACATCATCCTACAGCGCTATAGCCTGGTACACACTTTCAATTATGATTGGCCAATCACTGACCAATTTTACCACCTTCATGTAGTATGACTAATCATTCATGAAAACGTGGACCAGGTTTTAGTCACATGGCCATGCTACGCTAGGTACACACGATACAATTTTCTGACAGATTTACTGTCAGATTGATTATTTCCAACAAGTCCGATCTGATTTCCAATTGATTTTCCGATCAATTCTCCATAGAAGTGAATGGAAAATCGATCGGAAATCCGATCAAACCTGTTGGAAAGAAGCGATCTGACAATAAATCTGTCAGAAAAATGTACCTAATGTTAGGGCTATTTCTTTGGAGGGTCCACAAGAGACTGGGGCCACCAAGGAAGAGTGTGTTAATAATGTTACAGGAATATATGGACCTCTGCATAGATACACAGACAGCACACAGTGTTCTCATAAAAGGCCCAGAGGGTCCCTTTACCAGTTCATATTTCAGAAAGAGCATTTAAAAGGAAGTTTAGAGTCAGAATTTCAGAAATAGAATGTGTTCTGACTGGGTAAATTACTGACATATGTAAAAATGTTCCTGTATTTTACAACAAGAAGGTATTTAACATAGATCATCATCACCATACAAGTCATGGTTTTGTCGATTCTCAAAACAATGGCTGCGCACTAAAACACTAGCAAACTGCGTTCCACACTCCAAGTGGTATGCGTTACTCCTCCCAATCAGGGTCAGGCCGATTACTCCACTTCAGTGAGACACCACCACCACACCCCAAGCAGTGGCCACTCACCGTTAGAAAAGACCCTCAGTTAGATGGGTCCACAGCGCTTGTGGGGTCATCTGGCCGCCCCCTGCCGCTTGGAGAGAAGGTCACTTCCTCACCACTTTCTGTGTCAGTTGCTGGCTCTTTCACCTCAAAAGACATATACCAGAGCTCCCGTAGCGTAAAATTGTATAAAAGTTTTATTAATAAAAAGATTGCACACTTACAGACATATCCAGGGTATTTTCGTATAGAGTTTTTGTGGGCTCCACCCCAAACGTTGGCCACCGGGTTGGCTGTAGAGCGCTGTTTCTAACGCCTCCCCCTCTGCATCCAAGTTCCTCCCCCTGGATAGTGATAAGGCCGCGTGTACTTGACCGGTTTCGTCGCTCTAGGCGACTCCTCAGAAGCATGCGCGGCCTGCGCCTGTCTGTTTTAAATACCCTCTGCTAATGTTAAACACACTTCCTGCTAATGTGTTTAACATTAGCAGAGGGTATTTAAAACAGACAGGCGCAGGCCGCACATGCTTCTGAGGAGTCGCCTAGAGCGACGAAACCGGTCAAGTACACGCGGCCTTATCACTATCCAGGGGGAGGAACTTGGACGCAGAGGGGGAGGCGTTAGAAACAGCGCTCTACAGCCAACCCGGTGGCCAACGTTTGGGGTGGAGCCCACAAAAACTCTATAGGAAAATACCCTGGATATGTCTGTAAGTGTGCAATCTTTTTATTAATAAAACTTTTATACAATTTTACGCTATGGGAGCTCTGGTATATGTCTTTTGAGGTGAAAGAGCCAGCAACTGACACAGAAAGTGGTGAGGAAGTGACCTTCTCTCCAAGCGGCAGGGGGCGGCCAGATGACCCCACAAGCGCTGTGGACCCATCTAACTGAGGGTCTTTTCTAACGGTGAGTGGCCACTGCTTGGGGTGTGGTGGTGGTGTCTCACTGAAGTGGAGTAATCTGCCTGACCCTGATTGGGAGGAGTAACGCATACCACTTGGAGTGTGGAACGCAGTTTGCTAGTGTTTTAGTGCGCAGCCATTGTTTTGAGAATCCACTGAATATATTGTATACAGCAGCGCACCACCGAAAGAAGTTACACCCATCATTGATATCAGCGCAGTTTTTGGAGAAAGTCATGGTTTTGTGTCTGTATGTCTGTAAATATTATCTTTCAGCTTCAGTGTCCAGCTGCTGTCACTTTTATAAGGAACCTCCTGGAGTCCACGGCAGTTTAACTTGCAGCGCACAAGATTTTGTGTATTGCAATAAAACCCTTTTTGCATGATTATTTTTTAGTACCGGGCTGACTGGATTTGCAAAACTGTCTTCCTGTGTCATTATCAGATGCTGCTTGCCTAAAGGTCCATACCCACGGTAAGATTGCGTCATTCGTTTTAGCCAACAATATTTCACTCTGCACGATATAGTGTAACCATCGTTTAATGATGATTTGTTATACAATGCTTAAAGACGACCAATGAACCACAAAGATCGTTTGTTTTGAAAGACTGTCAGGACGGATAACATCGGGAACGATTGTTCAATCTTCTGCTAAAGTCAATGGATTTTAGCATGAAAATATCTCAGTTGGTTTGACCGATCGTTTGTATCCCGTCATTCACGTCCCATTAATCACGATGTTGGAAGATAGATCAGAGAATGATCATTCGGAGTTCCCCAATCTGATCTTCCCATTAGCTTAAGGGTGTGTACATACATTCAATTTTGATTGGCCAATGATTGTCCAATTTTACCACCTCACTGTATTATGTGAACTTACCTACACAATCTGTTCATAGAATTCAAGATCAGTTGACCTTCATACCTACGTGGAGGTGGTCAAACTGGTCAGTGATTGGCCAATCAAAATTGCATGTGTGTATGCATGTTAAGAAAATAGCATTTATGTTGAGCCCTCCAGGCTCCTCCCCCTAGCCAATCATCTCCCAGATGAGGAAGTCGAGGAGGAGCTGGAAGGAGGCATTGGCTAGAATTTCCCTTTAGCACAAAGAAGAATTTAAAATAATTGTTTTGTTTCCTGGGTAAAGCTTTTAAGTGTTTACCACATCAGTGTTAGACAAGCAGCAATTGTGGAACTACAAGTCCCAGCATGCCCGGTCAGACTGCCCTGAGTGAGCAGTGTCGTTCCACAGCAGAGCAGTAAAAGTCAGCTCTGACAGCAGGATTACTTTTATTTACCACTTCAATTCAATGGTCTCTCCCTGCTGGGCTGGACTCATTTCTCAGGTTCTACCTGCTCTCTGTTTGCCTTTTCACGCTGTCTTTAGCACCAGTCACACAAAGCACACAGCTTTCATAGGAAGGTGGAAGAAGGAAAAAAAACCACACCAAATATTTTATAACCATATTTTATTACAATCACTCCCCTGGGTAGGACAGATCTATAGCCATACACAATTGCAAGTAATTACATAAACAAATGCGCGGAGTAGCTGACACTGTAACATTTAGCAAGGCAAAGAAGAATTTGACACAGTGCAAATAACATGTAAAACTTGGAGTTTGGTCTGTGATTGTTGCAGGAAGTCCTGGGCATTAGCGTAATGGACTGATCATAGAGTATGCTGAGCAGAAACTGCTCTTATACAATATGAGGGACTAACTGAAGTGTCCATTCTGAAGGCCCGTACCCACAACGCGATTTTTACAGTGATTTTTTGCGACATCGTTTAACAAAGCCTTGTTAAATAATGTTGCACAATGTAGCTACACAATCATTCGTCTTTAAACGACCGTCACAGCGGATCCGATCATGAACAATCGTTCTGATTGCCAAAGACTGTTGTGCAAAAAGTACCGCAATCTAAACGCACCCAGGGAACGAGCATTTGTCTGGTCGTGTCTGGCCACGTGGGTACCTAGCTTCAGTCTATTCACTCAGTTTACCCTTCTAATACATAGATCTACTAAACCGTTCAATAAAGATCCTATCATCGATGGACACCATTACCAAATCTATGCAGTGTTAAGTGTTAACGAACCAATCTTTGCTTCCTATCTATCACAACCACCATGAAAATCCAAATTTTGGTTTGAAGAAAATCCATTCGGACTCGTTTTTATAATAATTTGCAATCGATTGTGCCCCTCAATGGAGATTATTTACAATGCATTTCTGATCACTCAAACGATTTTTCACTTGAAATTAGACCATTAGTGGCCACCTTAAAGGAGAACTGTAGAGAGAGGGATATGGAGGCTGCCATATTTATTTCCATTTAAGCTATACCAGTTACCTGGCTATCATGCTGATCCTCTGCCTCTAATTCTTTCAGCCTTAGCCCCTGAACAAGCATGCAGCAGATCAGGGTTTTCTGACAATTTTGACAGATATGACAATATTAGCTGCATGCTTGTTTCTGGTGTGATTCAGACACTTCTTCAGCCAAATAGATCAGCAGGGCTGCCAGACAATTGGTATTGCTTAAAAGGAAACAAATATGGCAGCCTCCATATATCTCTCACTACAGTTCTCCTTTAAAGCAGCGCTTTTGTGCACACTCTCCAGGTTAACGTCCCTCTGCATTTGTATTTTTTGCAAGTGATTTTTGTATTTCACCAAGATACATTGTTATTGGGATTGTGCATATTATGTGCAGGGCTGGTTCTAGACTTTTTACTGCCTGAGCCCCCTCCCCCCGCTGCCCCCCTTCCCGATTTGGAATGATAGTACAGCACCAGACAATTTACTCTTCATTTAATGCCCTCACATGACATGCTGCAGCTGAACACTGGCTGGCTATGAGTCTGTGACAAACAAACTGCGAACCCTCAGCCACACCATTCCTCCTCAGGAAGGTACACACAGTACAAAAATGCTGCCCCTGAAATCTCTGCACCTGATGCAAATGTTTCACCTTGCCTAATGAGAGAACCGGCCCTGATTATGTGGGAAAAGCAGAAAGCCGTTCTATTTTAAATCCATGCAAGAAAAGTGAACCTGGAATGCAGTCAAATATTTTTATTTTCAGGTAAATAGCTTTTTTTATCACATTGCATCATTCTCTATTAATTGCAGTTTCCACAATACACGCTATTCTAAATGATTTCACAGAGCAGGCTAGTGAACCTTTTAAAGTCTTTATAAAGTCACAGAAGCTCTTTTGCATAGATAACAACTGAAGTTTCTTAACTCTTCCTGTACTGGAAACAATATGAGACTCATATCTGTGCTAATAATGTTTTATTTCTTACCAGTACTACACATACAAATCATTATATCATAAGTTTATTTTCACTTCAGATTCCCTTTAAATCTGCATGAAACCAAATATTTCAGTTTAACCATAAGTAACAACCTTAATGCCGGCCCTAAACAAACACATTTTCATTTGCAGGATTTTGTGTTAGACCAACTGAATGTACCAACAGACTAGTGCAGGCTGTTCACTGAGGCAGGGGTCACACTTGTCTTTCAGTTTTCTACACTTTGCAGAAAACTGAAAGACAAGTGTGACCCCTGCCTTACAGCAGCTAATGTAATTTATAGAGAAAACTGACAAATTGCGCAAGATGTCAGTTTTTTTTCTGCGTGCGAAATCTGCATTAAAGTGTGACCTTGCTTATTGATTAACATGAGTTCTCAGTTGAAGTCAGTTTTTCTGTGCAGAAAACGCGTACGAAAGCCTATAAGTGTGACCCCTGCCTTAAGCAAACGGGTAATGAGGCTTCACTGAATTATTCTGTATCATCCAACCCAGGAGCTGCAGAAAAAAACAGCACCTTTGATGCACATGATGACTTACCAAAATATCACTTTTCAGCAAAGGATACATGAGATGTAAAAAGTACTGCAGCTTTACTTACCTGGGGTTTCCTCCAGCCCCTAGAAGTCCCTGTGTCCCTCGCTGTAGGTCCGATGTCACTCAGTCGTCTGGTTCCTCCTCCGTTGCAAAGCATACGCTGGTGAATGCTTGCGCTGGTTCTGCGCAGATGCAGTGCTACTGCACTCTCACAGAAAGCTCCCGGGTATAGGAGCGCAACCAGTGGCGTAGCTAAAGAGCTGTGGGCCCCGATGCAAGTTTTACAATGGGGCCCCCCAAGCACTCTATACATAAAAATTGATACGGCGCACCAAAACCTGCCAATGGCAACCACAGTGTCAGAGGTGCAAGAGGGGAATGGGGAACAGTTTGTTAATGATTACTACTATTTAAAGTATCTGTAGAAGTGATTATTATGAGCACAGGACCAATAGAGAGCTAATACTGTGGTTGAGGGCGGGCCTATTGGGGCCCCTCTGGCCCAAGGGCCCCGATGCGGTCGCTACCTCTGCAACCCCTATTGCTACGCCCCTGAGCGCAACTGAGAGCAGTGTGCGCACATGCACATGCCCAGAAGTCGCCGACTGCTACAGAGGGGACACCAGAAGACTGGTTGACATCAGGACTACGGTGAGAGACACAAATGACTTTTAAGGCCTGGAGGCAGCCCCAGGTAAGTAAAGCTGCAGTACTTTTTTCACCTCATGTATCCTATAAGTCTATATTGACGCCACATACACACCTTAGACTTTTATACTTAGAAAACTCCATTGTGATCCTTCAAGATGATCGTTTTAGGTGAAAATCTCCATTGTAAACAGGTATCCCCAAACGTTGGTGACCTCTTCTTTAACAAAAGGACTCAGTGAATCTCCCTTGCTCAGCTATCGCCTTCCTATTTTTGTAAGCCCCCCTATCCCCCCTGTCATCCACTCACGTCACATCTCTATAAAGGCCAGTCCACATGAGCTTCTGCCAGCGTGTCGGTCAGAAGCTTTTCTACAACTTCCAACACACAGGGCAAACATTGCCTGCCAGAGTTGTAGCTGAATCCCTAAATTGCAGATTTTCATCATCTAAACCTATGTACACACTGCAAATTAAAATCGCTGGAAATGCCCGATGAACAACCCATCATACAAATACCATTTAAAAATAATACCCATAAACGACAGCGTAAGTAACGATAATTGACAGGAAAATGTTTGTGATTGTCCCAGGTGACATCACTGACAAGGCGATTAGTGATCAATTATGTTGGACCACTAACAACTGACCTTAAACAGGAGAACAGAGGACGCCAAAAGTGCCAAAAAGATATGAACTCCAAATATGCAACGCGTTTCGCAGGTTTGATACCGCTTCATCAGGCAATAACAACGGAGCAATAGCATATGTGGTCAGTAGAAGAGAGAGGCACCTGGCTCTTCTACTGACCACATATGATATTGCTCCATTGTTATTGCCTGATGAAGTGGGGTCAAACCTGCGAAACGCATTGCATATTTGGAGTTCATAAATAAAAGATATTGACTGTCTTTACTACAGTCATTGTGTGTCTACTTGGAGGAGATAAGTCCACCACTACCTCCTCTATTTACCAAGAACTTGGTTTTTAAGCTCATTTAGCTTCCTTTTATCCTTTTGGCGCCTCTGTTCTCCTGCACATTGAGTCCACCCTGGGTGGAGGGTTGAACCCCCTTTCTCTCATCTACAGAGAGTGACTTCTTATTCCTGAGTGGGGTCGGGAAAATCTCCCCACCTGGCCTTACAGTGGTTGCCTAATGGTAACCCTGGTTTGTGAGTATTAATATTTACTCTATCTAGTAACCATTTACCAGTACATATTACACTATTGGGGCTCTTGGTGTTCCTTGTTTTTAACCGACCTTAATCGTTCTTGTGGAAACTAATCATCCCTTTACACACACACACAAACACACACACACACACACCAACACACACACACACACACACACACACACACACGTGTACCTGCAGAAAAGTGACTCTCACTCAACTTCCCTCCCAGGGCCAGATTTACCATAAGGCACTGTAGGCACGTGCCTACAGGCGCCTGATGATGGAAAGGTGGCTCACTCCCCCCCCTACTGCCTCCCTCCCTCCGTCCCCATGCAGAGTCCTGAGCAGAGCATAAATGACAGGTTACTCACCCAGCTCTAGGCATTCCACTGATGAGGTCTCCCTTCAGTCAGAGGCAACACTAGCTACTCAATACTGAGGTCCCTCTAACTAATACTAAGGGGCACCTGTAGCTTCCTATGACGGGCAAGGGAAGTAAGGGAGAAGGTTCTGCAGTTATTTGTAGCTTCATGGAGGAAGAAGTCTAGGATTCCAGATCATCTGTGCCTTTAGGGTCCTGTAATGTAGATCCAGGACTGCCCCCTCCCCTGTCCACAGAACAGAACAGGCTGTTCAGCAGAGAGCCAAGCAGTGCATCTGTACAGTGATCATTGCTAAACAATCACCTAAAACATTGAGCCTTTAGGACATCGTAAATCTAAAGTGAGTACATAGCCTTGATTGAAAATCTTATGTTCAAAGGCTTATTTCTGCTATAGTAATGACTCACTACCTAAAAAAAGGTCTGTATTTGAAAATTACACAAGATGATGACGGATATTAAAAGTACAATAATTTATTTATCTTAAAATAGACACGAAAAGTTTTCCCCCAAAAATTAGATTTTCGGGGGGAGAACTTTATTTTCTGCAAGGACCAGTCTACAAAAATTGGCACATATGGTCATCTTACAGTTATATGTGTTATAAGTTGCTACACACTTTCGGTCCAACGGACACAGCATGGATGATCTTCGTGTCACTGCCCTGAAGGGTGGCTTCAAAACGTCAAATGATCGATTAATAGCAGAAACAAAATTTATAAATTGGTTAAAAGCTGTGCAGAACGGTTTGAATAGGGACAACAACTTTTTATATTGGTATGAGGCTGATGATATATGAACTTTCTCAGCCATTCTAGCTAAACTTGTGAACTAAGAATTTACGATACATCTGGGTCAATCCTAATCCCAGGTCTGTGAGCATGGAGTAAACAAGGAACCTTATCTTAGCTAACAACCTCTAACCCCATTTAGATGGCCTGTTTGAATTAAGGCATTTTAATGACATGTATTTATGCTTGAAATATAATATCTGTTTTCCCTTTTGATGTTGCATGTATAAAGCTGTCTGTACCACCAGCCTGCAAACTAACAGGATATAAACCCGACGAAGGCTGCAAGGCCGAAAGCTTGCTTATTTTTATTAATTTTAGTTAGCCAACAAATGGTATCATCCTGATTTAAAACTTCTTGCTTTTATGTGTTATAAGGTCATTATCTAATAATAATAATAATAATAATAATAATAATGTATGCACATTATCATGGAGTCATGGATAAAGGCTGGAGTGTGGACTGTGTTGTGACTGTTACCCTCCACAACCAATCAGCTTTCATCTTTTATTTGCTAGTCTGCACAGAGGACATTGACATGAAATCTGGAACAAGAGAGCAGCAGTTCCCATCATCCACAGCAGCCAATCAAATTTCATCTTTCAGATGAAGAAATTAAGTTGCCATGAGTAAATGCTTCTTTGCTTTTGTTTTCAGATACTGAAAGGGAGTGAAAGTATTGCTGGTTATTCAATCTTGTTCTGATACGTGAAGACGACTGATCCTTCCCCGAATGGAAATTGATCACTTAGGCTATGGTAACAGTGGTGCGCTGGGGCATAATAACCGATCTGTAACTGCAATGCACCACATATGCCACGTTCACAGTGCACCAGGTGCATTGTGGTGTAACGGCGTGCAGTATTCCAAACCACTGCATGCAGTGCCTTGCCGCAAAATGGGTGTGTTAACAGGTACAGTGAAGCATACTTTTCATTGTCTATATGCTTCACAGTACACAATGCAACACGCAGATAATGTGTGGCACCGCTTACCCGATTTGTTGTGTTGCGTTCCTACTGTTAAAGGAAACGCAACGCTCACTATGAATGAAGCCTGGTGCCCATTAACAATACAATCGAAAAGATCATTCAGATTGAAAGAAAATATTGTATTTAATTGATCCACATCACTAAAAAATCCGACTTGCAATCATATCTAAAAATAAAAAATAAAAATTAATTTCTTTTAGCCCCTTACAGCGTTTCTGTAAGAGAGCTTTTTGGTCCTTTGTAGCCCCTTACACACTCCTGGGAGTTCTGGTTCACCATGAGCTTGCTGGGTAATCTGTAACTTTGGGTGTTTCAAGTCCTACCCCATAGAGCAACATTAATCCATGCCATGCACTGATGAGAAACAACCAATCCGAAACAGTCTGTATGCATGTTGGATTAGTGTGTCTCTGTACAATTAATAACAAGCTGACACATCATTGCATTCCAGCGGTTCTGGAAGTGTGTTTAGCTTAAAGGGAAGGTCCAAGCAAAAAAAAAAATGAGTTTCACTTACCTGGGGCTTCTACCAGCCCCATGTAGCCATCCTGTGCCCTCATAGTCACTCACTGCTGCTCCAGTCCCCCGCTGGCAGCTTTCTGACCTCGGAGGTCAGGGCCGCATTGCGTACATTTTTACGCATTCCCGCTAGTGCAGGAACATTAACATATACATTTTTACGCGTTAGTGGTGCAACGCATACATTTTTGTTCCTGCACTAGCTGGAATGCGTAAAAATGTATGCAATGCGGCCCTGACCTCCGAGGTCAGAAAGCTGCCAGCGGAGGACTGGAGCAACAGTGAGTGACTACGAGGGCACAGGATGGCTACATGGGGCTGGTAGAAGCCCCAGGTAAGTGAAACTCATTTTTTTTTTTTTGCTTGGACCATCCCTTTAAGGCTACTTACACACTAAGAAGTTGCATTAGGTGCTACGTTAAGGTCGCATAACGTGCACCTAATGCAACGCATGGTGGTGGTGGCAGAGGACGTTAGCAAAGAGCCGAGTTAAGCGGCTCTTTGATGTGTCCATGATGCGTACTATAGTACGCATGCGCTGGTGGAGACCACGTGAGCGGAACACTCCGCATCACGTGGTCCCGCCAGTGACGTCAGCACAGTGCAGTGAATATTAATTAGCCATGTGGCTAATCACTGCGCCTGTGCAAGCAGGCTAACGCGGCAAAGCCGCTCTAACGCCGTAGCATGCTGTACTCTAAGATTGACGTGCAGCGTTACAATGTAACGCAACGTGGGCACTGTGAACAGCCCATTGCAGTTACATTGCTGTGCGTTGGGGAGCGTTACAGGCTGCACTAACGTGCGCCTGTAACGTCTTAGTGTGTAAGTAGCCTTAAAGGGAAGATCCAAGCAAAAAAAAAAAATGAGTTTCACTTACCTGGGGCTTCTACCAGCCCCATGCAGCCATCCTGTGCCCTCGTAGTCACTCACTGCTGCTCCAGTCCCCCGCTGGCAGCTTTCTGACCTCGGAGGTCAGGGCCGAATTGCGTACATTTTTACACATTCCCGCTAGTGCAGAAACATTAACACATACATTTTTACGCGTTAGTGGTGCGTTAGTGGTGCAACGCGTAAATTTTTGTTCCTGCACTAGCTGGAATGCGTAAAAATGTATGCAATGTGGCCCTGACCTCTGAGGTCAGAAAGCTGCCAGCGGGGGACTGGAGCAGCAGTGAGTGACTACGAGGGCACAGGATGGCTACATGGGGCTGGTAGAAGCCCCAGGAAAGTGAAACTCATTTTTTTTTTTTTGCTTGGACCTTCCCTTTAAGGAAAACAAAGCATGATTTGCGTATTCAGCAGTGATGCATTGTGGGAGATCTTACATGCTCACTCCTACCTGAATAATCACAAATACCTTCTATTTTAAGAAGGTAAACTTCAGGTTTTTTTTAAGGAAACAATTCTTAATGTGATTGTTCGGGATCGATTGGGCCCATAAGCCTCTCTGTTTTCATTCAATATGATCAGAATAATCTTATTGACAATATGATCATTTGATAATAATTATACCATTTATGGTCACCTTTAGTGACTGATCCCTACACCACACTGCAGGCTCGACTACTTAACATTTGAGCTGAAATGTATCAAGCATCAATCGAACCCCAAACGTTGCAATCTGTCCCCCACTGCTCCTCTCCTGACTGCTTGCACAGAGATTTTCTAAAGCAGATCGATGATCACACCTTTGATTGATCAACCACCTAATATCGATATGAAAGTGAATCAACTGGATACGCTGGGGGCAATAGACATCCGACAGATTCACAGACATTGAAACAGCCAGGAAAAAATGTGATACATATGTGCCTAGCTTAACCAACCTATAAGCAATGCAATCTAGCAATCAATATTCTTCATCATTTTGTCAAAACCAGAGGCTGCACATACTAGGCCAGAATCGACTGACATCAATAGCTTTGCAGAATACCCAAGCAGCTTAGGGTGACCCAGAACCACCAGGAAAGCATAGGGCACCACAAGAGACCAAGAAGCCCTCCTGCAAAAAAGCTATGCTTAGTGTCTTTTTAAAACAGAAGGTATTTGCATGAATTCAGCTTTGAGGCTTGTTCACGCTGAAGGCGCTTTTGGAGTTTTTTAAGCGCTTGCGATTTTTTTCCAAATCGCCCTGAAAGCGCATGTTCAATGATTCTCTATGAGAGAGTTCACATCTGAGCGGTTTGATTCCAATGGACCATTTTTGAAGCGATTTGCCTCAATTGAAGGTATAGGAAAAACACAAAACGCTCACAAAAGCACTTTGGGCAGCGATTGCGTTCACGTTTTTAAGAATAAATACATTGTATTTATTCTTTTCTGGATCAAAGAGTTCACTTCCTGACTGACGTCAAGAAATGAAAAAAACAGAATCGGTCTGCAAATACATTTACAAAAAACGCTTACCAAACACGCCCAACTCACAGAAATCGCCGGGAAGAGGGAAAAAAAGCGTCAAAAACGCCCAACGGAAACGCAACCACGATCGGAACGCAATGTGAACGAGGCCTAGGTGAGCAACTGTGGTTTCCCACAATGTATCACTACTGAATATGCAAATTACACTGACAATAGCATTGCAGGATCATGTAGTGCTGAACAGCATACAAACTATTTATCCACTGGTTTCACACTGGAGGGGACAGGTTGCATCGTGCGTTATGCGTGTGATGTGACACAAACAGTGACACAGTACATAAAAAGCATGCTTCACCGCAACTCTAAATGCACACATTGTCTAGTTCTGCCCAGCAGGCCTCACGCTATTCCAGCAGATACCGCACTGCTATCGCACGGATGTGATCGCACCACTGAAATATAACCACGTCACATTTGCCATAGGATTGTACTGTCTGACGTAATGCAACGTGTCAGTGCAGGGGTGTAACTAGAAATCTCTGGGGCCCCCTGCAAAATTGAATAGGGCCCCCTGACCCTGCACACTGGATAGGGACTGTCTACAAATCGTTGTCTACAAAACTTTGTATGATTCATTATCAGTGGCTGAGCAGATGCAGTCATTAGAACAATTGTGCAGAAAGCAGAAAGTTTTTTCTCTCCTTGCCCTTAGTTGTCAGTCTCTCAGGTCGGGGCCCCCTGTGGCTTCTGGGCACCCCTGCGGCTGCATACTTTGCAGGGTCTATTGTTACGCTCCTGTGTCAGTGGGAAAGTAGCATACATCTAACCAACTGACCCAGGCCTGAAAATCAAACTGGTCTGGTCAGTCTGTGTATGGACCCCTTAAAGGTGGCCAATAACGGTACAATATTTTCCTCAGAATAGAATGTTTAGTCAATTGGAATGTTGGATATTGCAATCATATCTGAAGAGAAAAAGTGCCGTAATCCCCGGTTTACGCAAACAATCGATAATTACCTCCAATTATCTTTGACTAGAGATGGTTGGAAATACAAGTTTCAGATTCCATGGAAATTCCCGTTTCTGGCACTGTCGATCACCGATTCCGCAGATTTTCTGATTTCCGAAAAAAATTTTTTATCAATTTTTGCATCCTCTGATTGGCCAAATACTTCCGAGTTGATTTGGAAATATTGGACCAATCAGAGAATGTAGAATTTTACCGTGGTAATCAGAATACCATGGAAATTTTAGGCCAGTCACAAAACTCATGAATACTATTCGACCCCGCAAATCTAATCGAATGATCCCATCTCATGAAAATATTGTACAGTTAATGGCAACTTTAAACCCCACAAACATACCAACCAATCCTATTTCGTCTTCCCCATGAAATAAGGAATCTGATTGGATGCCAGGCTCCAGGTTTTCTCTGCTTGATCATCATCGAATAAAAACTTCTGGCAATGATATAAAAAGTAAAACAACTTATTCTGTGTGTTTCCCAGATGCCCGGATCCACGTGCTGGAAAAGTTACCTGGAGGAGAGAGAGAGAGAAATGACTAAACTGGAGCTGTGAGAAGAAGCATCACAAATCAAAGCACAAGAGGAGAGGCTGGGAAGCGACCAGCAGAGGAGATGAGGGAAATGTGGACTCTTATTTTCAATCATCAAAGTGATAAATAAAACTAAAAACAAACAAGCAGGCATCAGGAGCGCGTGCCTCATCCCTCTGCATTTCACAGCACATACTGGTACACAGGGCTGGAAATCAGAGCAGTATAATGGCAATCTGGCAGCACACTGGTTAAGATAAGGGAACATTTGAGGCCGTGCGGCGGATTCCTTTGTGTTGAATTATGGCTGCGCCGAGCCAAAGGTCATTACAATGGATAAGTACGGCAATAAAACTAGGAGAACCAGTACTCTTTCCCTATAAAGATTATCATTATTGGCTTATTAATACTCGACAATCTTGAATTATACCTCGGTAATAAATAGGGATCTTGACTCAGCCTCACACAATATAAAAATAAGCTGACCCCCCCCCCCCCCCTCCTTCCTACAGAACTGCTTCTGCTGGCCATCCCTGCACTATAGTGTATAGCAACACACAACCAACATACACAAATAAAAAATAGATAATTTACAGACTTAAGTTAAGAGTTTAATGTCAGGATAATAACTTTAAGAGGCAATTAATAGGTATGCATAAGAAATTATGACTTAATAATCACCTAATGATCAGAACAATAGAATATACATATTAACAGGCCACAAATACTATTAGAAACTGTTTATAGCTGAATATAGTTATTTTTATTTTTTTTTGTTTTGGGATTTTTTTTAGTAGGTTTATACATTATACAGACTTGTGGAAGGAGGTCTGTGCGATTCAGTGATTTACAACTTGCCCTAAAATGGAAGAATATATACTCATCGTATTAATGTGATTTTATAGCCCACGCTATTGTCTTTCCCGAGGAATATGTATCCAGTAGCTATGATAATAAACGATCTCCTTTTATGAAGCCAGATACTTTATATAAACAGAATATACACAAAGATGCCCATCCATGCAAAGAGATTTTTTTGTAACTTTTTTATTACAATTGAGCCCTTCTGGCAAAGCAAAGAGGCGAAACTGTTACATACAGAGGAAAAAACAGGGGAAGAGTATAAGCGAAAATAGACACCACGAGGTTAAAATCTTCCCAACTGAAAAGCAAAATCGTAAATCAAAAGATGAGAAATTTATGGCAGAGGCGATTGCAGTATAAATCCCAGGGCCCGTGTTTTAATAAATTATGGCTGCACTCCTAGGAAAATAATTGTAGCAGTTTTGTTGTTGTTTTTTTCAGTACACTAACACTGATACATAAAACACAAACAAATAATACTTAAAAACGAAAACAGCAAAGTCACTGTTGGCTGGGCTAGTGGCTCCCCTCCTCCCCCTGCAAACAGCACTATATATATCACACAGAAACTCTACTATAGTTGTGTTATTACATACATAGTATATATAAAACAATATAAATAGAAGTGTGAGTTTGATTTATAATAGCAGCTTACCTGGTGGAAGTTGGGTTTGGAGTCCAGTTTGTGAATCAGCAGTCAGGGATGGGGTGATGAGGGATGCAGGGGTCCCTGTCCTGCCAGGGGGAGCCCACCAGGGTCTCCAGCTGTCCTATCTGAGGACCCCTCTGGGTTCCAGCGGCTGCAGTCCTGGCTGTGGGGGTCGCAGTGATGATGCTGACTACAGACTTGCCCAACTTAAAGGCTAAAGCATCTCCTCTTATTTGTTGTTGCTCTAGTCTGCCGGGCTTCCCTATTCTCCTGGTTTATAGCTACACAAGCCAAAAGGCCCATAAATCTTCCCGAAAGCCCACAGAGACAAGAGGAAATTGTGTATGCATGGCTAGGAGCTGCTAATATCTAAACCCATTAACGAGCCTGGATGGGACTCGAGTTGTTGGGGTACATTAACTTACAGTTAAATTCTGCAAGAGCTAAAAAAAAATAAAAAAAATTGTGAATTAACATCAAACAAATTTATCATTTGATTTTTTTTTTCCTCCCCCCCCCCCCCCCCCCCCATTCCTCCTATGAAATAAGCTGAGCAAGAGAGACCCTCCCTTTTTCTTCTCCCCTGCTCTTTAAACTGCAGCCATTGTGTTAATTTTAAGTCTGGGCTTGTTTGCATAAAAGTCATAAATCTGGTTTGGGGGGGTCAGGGAAAGTTTTCCGCAGTGAAGATCCGTGTTAAGCGCCTTGATGTGTCGGATAAGCTGCCGAGAGCAGGGAGCGTGTGAAACTGATGGGGGGGGGGGGGGGGGGGGGGGGATGTGATAAATTGCGGGGTGCAGCCGAAAAAAGGGGGGGGAGTGAGGGGTGCAAGATCAGGGGTCGAGCAGTGCTTCCTGGCAATAACGTGTTTCCCTCACTCACACATTACCTGAGTCCATCATAAAGCCAGATACCCCCAAATAATGCTTCTTGCCAGTCCTAATGAATGACCAGAAGCCCTGATTAATAGTCAAATATTTAAATAAATGCATATATTAACATGTCAGCTACTTTACATTTTTTTCCTGCTTATCTGTTTATTTTTCTTTATTGATCAGCATTTTTTTTTCTTTTCTCTCTCTCTCTTTTTTTTAAAGGCTTCCATTATAACGCCCATTCCCCTTTTCCAGTAATCAATGCAAATGTGTGCCAGTGATTGTATGTGTGGCTGCAGTGACGCAGGGATAGGTTCAGAGCTTGACAGCCCCTCTTAAAGATCACTAAACAATCATAATCGGCATTGGCAATACCCCCACAACAGCACCACTTCTCTGCCTCTCTCTCTTTCCACCCCCACCCGCCCCAAAAAGGGCCCTCCAGAATTGCCTTGACAAACGCCTCCCCAACATCCGTGTGCTCAGCCCTCTGATTCACTGCCTGGCTATACTCTGCCGCCTGCTCTACTGCTCCCTCCTCGCCTATGAAAGTGTTAAAGGTAAGAAATTTTCACTCCAAGCAAACAGCAGGCTTTTGTATACATGATTTATAGTCTGATTCTTGGTTCAAACAGAGTTCACATGAATTTGCTACTGCTGAAGGCTAGGAGATGGGGCTGACTTCACACTACCACGGCTGCCATTAAAATCCCTTCCCTCTTAAACTCTCTGCTGCCTGCACACTTGTATATATGCAGATACAGAGATAGATAGATTTCCACGATGGGGATACTTATAGGATCCCCACTACGACCTTCAAGCAGTCATATAGTGAAGGGTTAATTTATAATGACACCAGTGACAGTATCAGAGGCTGGACCGTATCCTTAGGATATATTATATACATCTATATATATGTAGTATATGTTTATACATTGCTTATTCAGCTATGTGCTTTATGAAATAATAATAATATTAATAAATAAAATATTGCGATAGACAACACAGCCCCCCCCCCCCCCCTCTTGTCTATTATCAAACAAATGCTGTTCAGTCCAAAATAAATGATGCTATTAATTTCACGACCTGGTCCCGGTGTACGGCCAAAGCACCCCCAGATTATTTCCCCCTGCTTCTCATTGGCGGAAAAGATCCCTAATTCTCATTTAAATAGGGCAGGTAAAATAAATTAGTCCTTTTTTTTGCAGTTTCCAGTTAAAGCCACCCATACATTTTGTATTTACTGTGGGTTTTTTGGAAGGTGCAGCTAAATGATAACATGCCTGTGATAAATGCTGTGCACACATTCTGAGGCCGCTGTGAAATCAATCAAATGAGGTTCCTGCAAATCATATTTATAGAGGGGCTTGCAGCTCTGGCTATTAAATAAACAGCAATTTCAATATAATATACGGCACGTGTGATATTATTGCACAAGGATGGATATAGCACTATTATGGGAAGGGGGTGTCTGCTGTTTATAGATAGAATAGTCCTGATAAGGGGGGGTTTCTCTATCACAACGGAGGGGTGCTATGGCCTACTACAACAATGGCCCTCTGCCATGGCGGGTACCTGTTGAGAACAAGGGCTGAAGTTCTGGGGGGGTGGAAGGCCAGAAATGTACAGGACAAGTCCTTCTACTGACTGGCTGGGGGAACTCGGCCAAGTAGAACACTTCAGTGTTATTATTGCCTTTGGCTCCATGTGAGTTACATTCCTGAGTCCTCTGTAAACAGTTGGAAATGTTGGAGAGAGTCTGAACGGTAAATATGAGGGGAATGTGCAATGCAGCTGAGAGTCAGGGCTTATATAGACAGTGAGGCCCCCTTCCCAGAGAGAGAGAGAGAGAGAGGGGGACACCAGAGCCCATAGATCGCTATACTGGGCCTGCCCCGGCCCAGGACTCACTCTGATGGGGCAACTGCTGGCAACTATCAGTGGAATACACAAAATACAACTCTAGCCAATGAAGTTAAAAAAAGTAAATAAATACAAATCACAAAATAACATTGGTGCTAAATGTGTCTCTAAACCTCCTAAACTTTATGGGAAAGCACGCAATCAAAAGGTTTTAAATAAGTACAAAAACAGCCAATAATAAACAAAAAATACAGTGTAATTGAGATTACTTAGAACGATATATTTAAGGATATGTAATCAAGGAATAAATAATTACAATAAAATAATGGTATTTATATATATAATTTTCACATGCATATCCACACAATGCAGAGATTCCCGAGTCCCCCGACCCATCTACTATCCAGGCATTATTAGCTAGTGTTGTTGGTGGCTGTGATTTGTGTGTTGGGAGAGATCTCTGCAGAAGTGCTGGGAAGCCAGATCAAATGATAAGTATTGTTCACCTTTTCCTAAGTCCATCCATCATGCCAGGTAGGGGCTGCAGTGTTTATACCACAAGCAGGAGGTTAACCTTTCCGCGAAGCAATCACGTGGAAAACACACAGGCAACATCAAAGTATAGTCTCCCAGATATAAGCCGTCATCTCATTACTGTTAATCATTTTTATAACTTCCTACGGCACTTCCAGTGCATAAATCCGGCCTGTCAGAGATTTCATCTGTCATTTTACACATTATACAACGATGCTGAGATATAGGCTTTATAAACTACAGATCCTATGTTGTGATATAAAATGGCTTTTATAAGACCAGGGGGCAGTTAAGGTGTCACTCTACATTTCCACATCTGAGATTATGGGGCAGGAAATATCAGCTACCTTCTTGTTTTGATGATGGTGTTAATTGTGTCCACTTAGTAATAAATGTTGAAACCAGTTGGGAGTGTGCGCAATTATCTATCCAGCGGGCTTCAACATTGTAACACAAATTTAGTTTTGGATATTACTGGAGATATACATCGCAAATCTCTACAAAACAAGCAACAAAATAACAATTATAAGGTTATTTCACCGCCCTCAGCCCCCACAGGACACTGGCAATGGACATTGGATTTTATTATATCTTTTAAACCCCTGGAAAGTGTATTGAGGCATATAGCTTTCCACTTTACACGTGTTTGTAACTTTTTGGGTATATTTTTATGCTCATTTAAAAAGTTATTTTTTTGCAATATGAAATTGTTTTTTGCTGAAATAGCCGAAGCCTTTGTTTCAGCTGCGTGTTCTTTGTATGTTAATTAGCCCCACATCGCCTTTGTTTGATCCTCTATGGAATTCTGTGATTTTTTTTTTTTTGTATTCGAAGAAGAAAAAAAATCCATGTAAATATGCAATGCTAAAACTATTGTACTAATGTATCGCCCTTAAAGAGTCACTTTTTAATGAATAAGAATATAGTTTTTAAAATAAGAATATAAACTTTTAGCTTTTTGGTTTTTTTAACTTCATGGCTTGTTGCAATAACAAGAAAATATGAAATGCTACAGTGATAAACGCTGACGAATGCTGGTGTGTCTACAGCAGGGAACAGGCGTTCTACAATGACAAATCTGAAGGGAAAGACTTCAAAAGTAATATATAGATTTTAGAGAAGTCCCTTTTCCCTTCCCTTCCTCTCTCTATACCCACCCAGGAGACATTTAAAGAGACAGCTTTAAAACTGTACAAGCAGAACGATATTTAAGACCTACCACAGAGGATCAGGTTAGGGGGGAATAAACCTGTCTTCATACCCAGGGCGGCTTTGTTACTACAGAGCTTGAACGAAAAAGACATTTATTTAAAGTAGCCAAAATGTGCAATGTGTAGGTGCAACGTCAGCTGACGTCAGAAGGTGGTTCCACAGGCTTTTTATGCCCCATATCCTCCATTTCATTTATTTGTTCCTGGCTCTGACTTTTTTTTCTGTGTGTCAGCAGGTTTGAGGCCTCTTTTCAGCGTGTTTTGGCTGTAGGAAGACATGATGGCCTGGATGGAGCAGAGCTAGGATGCCACATGATTATCTGACCTGTGTGAGATACAGCCTGGGTCACTCAGGGGTGATCACTGATATCTGATCACTAATCGCTCAGTGTCACCTCTCCCTTTGTGATAAAGAAAGACTACTTGGGAGAAGCAGCCGACAAAGATGCAAAAGTCTCTTTACTACGACAACTCGGGCTCCTTCTTCCAGGAGACCAATGGCATGGGCTACCTTGGGCACTCAACTTATGGCAGCGAGCAGGAGTATGAGCCTTCCTACTGCCTGCAGCCAGAGAGCACCCCCTCCAGCTCCACCGGCAACAAAGACCAACTTAACTTTCACCTCTCTGATGTCCCAGAAGAAGCCCAGCAGCCCAAGTCCCCCAGCTCAGCATCCCCTACCCCCAAACCCGGAGCGCCCCAGAGCTGCAAGGCGAGCCATGGACCAGAGCCTGATGACGTCACTGGGGGCACCAAGAAAAGCGGCAAGAGCAACAACTTACCCAAACAGATCTTCCCCTGGATGAAAGAAACGCGTCAGAACTCCAAGCAGAAGAAGCAGGCCCCTCCCCCTGCAGGTAAACATACTGAGCCCCTCTCCCACCCCTCCTCTCTTCCCATATGTCTACCTGGGATATGTACACTGCAAACACACTAATTACACACAGGCATTTCACAGTGTAGCTCGGGGCCACAACACACAGCCGGGGAGGAAAGAGCCAGCAGGGATGGGCAGACACGCAATATTCCTTTAACTAACTGGCATTTCTGTTATAACGGATTTATTCTCATCACTCCATATAAAAATGCAGCCAGAAATGTAGAAAGGAGAACAAAGGGTTAGCGTCCTAATCTGCTAGCATGTTATAGTGTGTGTATCCCTGTAATGAGGTTCAGGCATTATGGGGTGTAGGTGTGTGGAGGATGGGCATGTTTGGGGATCTGTGCTGATTTATACATCTAAATGTGAGAGTTACACAATAAAGCAGTCTCAGAACTCAGAGCTTCCTCTCTGCTCTAAAAGATACACAACAGCATATTAACCTTTAAAGAAAAACATTTCTTTGTTACAGTTTACAGAACTCCTGCAATACACCTGTGTTCCTACTTCTTGCTTTCCTGGAAGCACACAAAGGGTTACCATCCTTTGTTTACAGATTAGCTGTGTCTGCCAAGGACTGCCGAATTTCTGTGCTGACACAGCTAAGAGATCAAATTACACTTGTGATTACTTGAAGATGAGGGAGGGTATTTGACAGGCTCTAATTACACAGGATGCATTTCTCTCTGTTTTCCTTGTGTACTGTGCAAGAGTTCAGGTCCATTTTAACTAATTCAGAGGATATCTGTATATTTTGTTACTGCTAAAGCCAACTTTTGTTCAGAAAATAACTTCATGTGTTTTTAATTAAGTTCAGAAAGTTGTAAGAAATAATGGCAAACTTCATTTCAGCTTGATTACTTTGATTTTAATGCACCTGAAAAAACACAGTTCTCTTACTACTTCTCCAGCAAGAATGGCATTTATTGGACAATCTTATGGCAACAGTACTCCAAACAGAATGCACACAGTTATTAAGGTTGCAGTGATGAGCAATTTATAGTATAGTTATAATTGTAATAGTTATATATAATTATATATAAGTATAGTTATAATACAATTGTATAGTTTAGGAAATTCTTATCTAGCTGTAGACAGTAATGGAAAGAAATTGTATAAAATATATACATTGCAAAAAGACTAGGGAAATACACGTCTATATGTAGTGAGAAATTATGGAGGCTGCTATATTTGTTTCCTTTTAAATAATACCAGTTGCCTGGCAGCCTTGCTGATCTATTTGGCTGCAGTGTTGTCTGAATAGCACCAGAAACAAGCGTGCAGCTAATCTTGTCTGATTTGCTGCATGCTTGTTCAGGGTCTATGGCTAAAAGTATCAGAGGCAGAGGATCAACAGAATAGCCAGGCAACAAGTATTGCTAAGAAGGAAATCAATATGGCAGCCTCCATATACCTCGCTCTCTTTACAGTTGTCCTTTAAATAGTAACTGTGAATTCTATGTTCTAGAACACTAGAAGTTCCCACAACTAACAGACTTGCCCTGATTTCTGACATCTCCACTTGTAGCATCAGAATTCCACACTTTTCTTATCAATGTGCTAAACACATAAGCTTGCTACAAAACACACAGGACAGGAGGGTTATCCCTTCCCCAGCATTTGCCTCTTGTCCCGCTGATGTGAGGACAAATGTTGTTTCTGATCTCCACCACCAGGTAGGTCCCTTAGGGGCTCTTATAAGTTCAGTCACTGTCATCACCCCACATACCAGCTAAGATCTACTCTGGTTAAAGGAAGTAAAACTTAACTTGTAGTTACCTTGCTTGAGCAGATGAATATGTACTGGGAACAGGTATTGAGGAAGATTTTCCAGTGCACTGCATACAGTAGAGTAACATTACTGATGAGGCTGTGATTGCAGGAATGTGAAGGATAACAGAGTACCAAAACTTCCGGTTACACATCTAAACTACATACAGTATCTAACTTCTGACAAGTTAGCAGGACTCAGTTTTGACATCCTGAAAGGGGTGATTAAAGGACAACCCGCAGCTGAACTCTGGTCCCTACCTTTCATGTCCTTACCTCTCCCTCTAGATTGTAAGCCTTTGGGCAGGGTCCCCCTCCTTTTGTGTCCTACCTGATCATGCACCTCCATTACTGTGAACCCATGCTATGCATTTGAGTGAACCTAACTTGCCTAATCTCCGTGCTCTATCCAGTGACTGACTAAGCATTGCCTGGTACTCATATTGTGCTGTGTGATCTGGTTTTCTTGTATTCCTGTATTGTCATATTGCTGTATGTCACCCCTAAATATTGTCTGTAACCTAAATTAATGTCCAGCGCTGCGTAACATGTTGGCGCTTTGTAAATACAATAAATAAATAATAAATAAATAAACTGTAGTGAGAGGTATTTGAAGGCAGACATATTTTTTACTTCCTTTTAAGCAATACTAGTTGCCTGGTTATCCTGCTGATCCTTTGCCTCACCCTCGAATACCTTTAGCCATTGACCGTGAACAAGCATGCAGCAGGTTAGGTGTTTCTGATATTATTGTCAGATCTGACAAGATTAGCTGCATGCATGTTTCTGGTGTGATTCAGAAACTACTGCTGGCAAATAGACAAACATGGCTGCCAGGTAACTGGTATTGCTTAAAAGGAAATAAATATGGCCTCCTCCATATACCTCTCACTACAGTTGTCCTTTAAAGGAAACCTAAATTGAGAAGGATATGTATTTTTCCTTTTAAAATAATGCCAGTTGCTTGACTCTCCTGCTGATCCTGTGCCTCTAATACTTTCAGCTACAGCCCCTCAACAAGCATGCAGATCAGGTGCTCTGACTGAAATCAGACTGGATTAGCTGCATGTTTGTGTGATTCAGAAACTACTGCAGGCAAACAGATTATTATTTAGTATTTATATAGCGCCGACATCTTCCACAGCACTGTACAGAGTATATTGTCTTGTCACTTAACTGTCCCTCTGAGGAGCTCACAATCTAATCCCTACGATAGTCTTATGTCTATGTATGTATGGTGTAGTGCATGTATCGTAGTCTAGGGCCAAGTTTAGGGTGAAGCCAATTAACTTATCTGTATGTTTTTGGGATGTGGGAGGAAACAGGAGTACCCGGAGGAAACCCACGCAGACACATGGAGAACATACAAACTCCTTGCAGATGTTGACCTGGCTGGGATTTGAACCAGGGACCAAACGCTGCAAGGCGAGAGCGCTAACCACTACGCCACCACGCTGCCCAAGATCAGCAAGACTGCCAGCCAACTGGTATTGTTTAAAAGGAAACATTCATATCCCTCTCAGTTAAGGTTCCCTTTAAGGCTCCTTTCATGCTATGATGAGAATCTTGGGATGTGACTATTTTTCAGTTGCACTGCAACGGTTTAGAAAAGTGGAATCACTAAAGTGAACTCGAGGTGAGAGTTTTATGGAGGCTGCCAAATTTACTTGACAGGCAGCTTATTGGGCCAAAGTGCAAAACTCTCGTCCTACAAAGTGAATCAACCCCCAAGTCAGCTAGCTAATTGTACAAGTTGTTAGGCCTGGAACCCACTGAAATCAGCAAACGCGAAACGCTACCGCTAGCGTTTTGTCTGAGCGGTTTGCAAGCGGATTCATGCGCGTTTTCGGTCACATTTTGCAACATTGTATTTGTTTGCTCAGCGGTTGCGTAGCGTTTTGCGTTTCGCGTTTTTATCCTGATTGGTCCTGTGAATTATTTTTCATTTTGTTACAGTGTGTTGAACCGCAAAACGCTAGCAAAACCGCTCAGTTTAGGTTTTGCTGAGCGTTTCCGCTAGCGTTTCAATACTTTGAAGCGCTAACGCTCCCAAAATGCTGCAGGTCCTGCGTTTGCGTTTCAGGGAAACGCAAACGCTCCTGTGGAAGTTGTCCCATCCATTAACATTAGCCCAGCGTTTTGGCAAAGTGCTAGCGTATCGCAGCGCTGCTAAAACGCTGCCAAAAGCGCTCCTGTGGGTTCCAGCCCTTACTCGGTATTTCTCCTGTCTGGCTCTCGGGGGAAATTGCTGATGTTGCTAAAACCCAAGAGAAGCTGAAGACGTGTCTGACACTTCCACTGCCCAGCGGATCAACTGTCTACACATCACCATGGCAACAGGGACATGAGCCCTCTGCTGTGCATGCGCACTGTCCCAGTTTGAAACATATTGTATGGCTCTCACGGAAATACATTTTAAAATATGTGGCGTTTATGGCTCTTTCAGCAAAAAAGGTTCCTGACCCCTGCTGTAGATGCACAGCATCTAGGGGTCGAGTCTTGTGTGGACGCGGGTGAACGGCGTCCACCCACTTTCTCTTCAGCGCGGACGCCGTTCACCCTGGCTTGTGTGGAGGGGAGCAGCGCAGAGAAGGAGAGCTATGGGGACAGCGGGGATGGGCGGACATCTCCCACCCCTTCCCTCACCTTCGTGCTCCCCTTCCTGCCTCTCCCCTCCGGTGTTTTGAAATGTCGGGCCAGCGGCTAAAGTGGGCGGAGACTTTCCGCCTTCTTCCAGCCGCAAGGGACGCTCCGCTTTGTGTGCGGCTAGAAGAGCAGACTAGCCGCACACAGAGCGGAGCGTCCCTTGCGGCTGGAACGCGGTAAGTCTCCGCCCACTTTAGCCGTCGGCCCGACATTTCAAAACACCGGAGGGGAGAGGCAGGAAGGGGAGCACGAAGGTGAGGGAAGGGGGGGGGGGGAGATGTCCACCCTTCCCCGCTGTCCCCATAGCTCTCCTTCTCTGCGCTGCTCCCCTCCTGCTGGGGGCACACCTGGCTACCTGGGCACATATACCCCTGCCTACATATACTGGGCACATATACCCCTGGCTACATATACTGGGGACTACTATACCCCTGGCTACATATACTGGGCATGTATACCCCTGGTTACATATACTGGGCACATATACCCCTGGCTACATATACTGGGGACTACTATACCCCTGACTACATATACTGGGCACATATACCCCTGGCTACATATACTGGGCACATATACCCCTGGCAACATATACTGGGCACATATACCCCTGGCTACATATACTGGGCACATATACCCCTGACTACATATACTGGGCACATATACCCCTGCCTACATATACTGGGGACATATACCCCTGCCTACATATACTGGGCACATATACCCCTGGCTACATATACTGGGCATATATACCCCTGGCTACATATACTGGGGACATATACCCCTGCCTACATATACTGGGCACATATCCCACTGGCTACATATACTGGGCAAATATACCTCTGCCTATATATACTGGGCACATATCCCACTGGCTATATATACTGGGCACATATACCCCTGCCTATATATACTGGCCACATATACCCCTGGCTATATATACTGGGCACATATACCCCTGACTACATATACTGGGGACATATCCCACTGGCTACATATACTGGGCACATATACCTCTGCCTATATATACTGGGCACATATCCCACTGGCTATATATACTGGGCACATATACCCCTGGCTATATATACTGGGCACATATACCCCTGGCTACATATACTGGGCACATATACCTGTAGCTACATATACTGGGCACATATACCCCTGGCTATATATATTGGGCACATATACCCCTGGCTACCAGGGATGAGCAGAAACTACGCCAGTGCGAATTTACACATCGTAGTTCGCATCTACGCATCGTAGTTCATAGGCGAAGTTTCAAAACTACGCTTACGAATTTACGCGTAGCGAAGTACCGCTACGCGTAGCTTACGCCCACTATGCGTAGTTAACATGTGTATTGCATAGTGAACTACGAATGCGTTACTCGCATCTAATTTTCCGCATGCGATTGTATGCATACAAATTTACGCATTGGAAAGGGGAATGTACGCATAAAAGGGTTCCCCGTATATGTATTTATAAAGAAATTAATGCGTACGATTTTCTGCATACGGGCATAAGTATCCGCATACAATACGCTTCGCACTACGCGTAATTGCGTATTTTAATGCGTATTCTACGAAATGCATACGAAGCGAATATTTGTTTATGAAGCGTAACTGCGTAAAACTACGCGTATTTCCGGCGTAGCGAAGTTGGCTGACTACGACCATCCCTGCTGGCTACATATACTGGGCACATATACCCCTGCCTACATATACTAGGCAACTATACCTCTGGCTACATATACTGGGGACTACTATACTCATGGCTATTTATACTGGGGACACCTATAGACCTGGCTACCTGGGGGTACCTATTTTGGGGGAACTGCTGTCAGATTATCTGCATTTTTGTGGAACCGCTGTTATGTATTTTGGGGAACAGCTGCCAGATTATGTGTATGTTAGGGGAACAGCTGCTGCCAGATTATGAGTATTTTGGGGAACTGCTGCCAGATTGTGTATGTTTGGGTGTTACGTGTATTTTGGGTGATCCGCTGCCAGGTTTCGCGTATTTTGGGGAACTGCTTCCAATTTATGTGTATGTTGGTGGAACTGCTGCTGCCACATTAATTGTCTATTTTGGGGGGACCACTTCCATATTATCTGTATTTTGGAGGAACTTCTACCAGATTATGTGTCTTTTTGGTGAAATGCTGTCAGATTACATCTACTTTTGGGGGATGCACTACGGCAAAGCTCAAACTTCCTCAGCAGACCTTTTACATCACTGCTAAGGTCATGTATATTTGGCCCCACCCATGACCACGCCCACAGTGTGCTTGACCATGCCCATTTTTTGACACAGGGGTTCTCCAAGTGAGTCCACTCACTTCTTTTCCCAGGACTAGACCCCTGACAGCATCCACTGTGTTCTCCTAACAGAACCTGTTGCAATGCATTGCCCCATAGGGCTATCATTGTATTTGGCCAGGTTCACGGGGGTCAGTTGCATAAAGTATGCGTAATAATGTATTTTAATGAGTGTGAACTGCAATAGAGATTGGACATATACTTTAATACGAAGCCTGCATCAAGTTAGAATGTGATCAGTTACAACACAGTATTGTAAACAGGCCCATAGGATTGTATGGGCAGTGAGTTGACATGCAGAATTATTCTGCAACTCAACTAGAGTGACCAGACATCCCGGATTCGAGGTCCGCTGTCCCAGGCTGCATGAGGTCCCGGGAAACGTAGTGCTTTCAGCAGCGGGACGTCCCGGCCTCGGGACTCTGGTCACTCTATCCTCATGAACTGGCAGCGGCGTCTATAGTTCATTGCCCACAGCCCCGCTCCAGCCTCCTTCTTCCGGTGTCTGTTCCAACACCGGCAGGCGAGCAGGGCTACGGCAAGATGGCTGCCAAAGCCCTGTACTGGAGACTACTTGTGTCTCCAGTACAGGGCTTCGGGCGCCATCTTGCCGTAGCCCTGTCAGCGCAGGAGGAATGTGGTCCCGGGAGCAGCGCGCCAGAGGCCGGAGACTTCTGCCAGGTGAGTAAATGCTTTCTTTTCCAGGTGAAATGTTTGCCCGCATTGCGTTTCTTTTCTGGCGAAATGTTTGCCCGCATTGCGTTTCTTTTCTGGTGAAATGTTTGCCCGCATTGTGTTTCTTTTCTGGTGAAATGTTTGCCCGCATTGCGTTTCTTTTCTGGTGAAGTGTTTGCCCGCATTGCGTTTCTTCTCTGGTGAAATGTTTGCCCGCATTGCGTTTACTTTCTAGTGAAATGTTTGCCCGCATTGCGTTTATTTTCTGGTGAAATGTTTGCCCGCATTGCATTAATTTTCTGGTGAAATGTTTGCCCGCATTGCATTTCTTTTCTGGTGAAATGTTTGCCCGCATTGCATTAATTTTCTGGTGAAATGTTTGCCCGCATTGCGTTTCTTTTCTGGTGAAATGTTTGCCCGCATTGCGTAAATTTTCTGGTGAAATGTTTGCCCGCATTGCGTTTCTTTTCTGGTGAAATGTTTGCCCGCATTGCATTTACTTTCTAGTGAAATGTTTGCCCGCATTGCGTTTCTTTTTTGGTGAAATGTTTGCCCGCATTGCGTTTATTTTCTGGTGAAATGTTTGCCCACATTGCGTTTCTTTTCTGGTGAAATGTTTGCCCGCATTGCGTTTCTTTTCTGGTGAAATGTTTGCCCGCATTGCGTTAATTTTCTGGTGAAATGTTTGCCCGCATTGTAGTAATTTTCTGGTGAAATGTTTGCCCGCATTGCATTAATTTTCTGGTGAAATGTTTGCCCACATTGCGTTTATTCTGTACTGACATGTTGCCCGCATTGCGTTTATTTTGTACTGACATGTTGCCCGCATTGCGTTTATTTTGTACTGACATGTTTGCCCTCATTGCGTTTATTTTGTACTGACATGTTTGCCCGCATTGCATTTATTTTGTACTGACATGTTGCCTGCATTGCATTTATTTTATACTGACATGTTGCCCGAATTGCGTTTTATTTTGTGCTGACATGTTGCCCATTGCGTTTATTTTCTGGTGTCCGGGTTAACTGTTACTGCATTTATTATTTAATGGTCATAGGTGGCTATGTTTGCTGCTTTGTGGTTACGGTATACTATTAGCATCACACAGTTTCTGCACACCCATGATGCAAAGTCTCGTTTGTCCACATCATGGCGTAAACACTGCTTTCTTATGCCTCGCTGTTACATCATTACGTTAGCTCCGCCCATACAATGTCATGGTCATGCCCATTTTTCACCGCAGCGCAGCCCCCCACCGTCTTTATCGCTGCGCGCTCCTCAGTCCTCCCCACTTTTCGCCGCGGTGCGCTGAGCGCGCCGCCCCCCCCCCCCCTGTCCCAGGTTGGACCCACAAAAATCTGGTCACTCTAACTCAACTGACCAATGTGAACAAGGTCTGAGTGAACAATTGATGTGCAGTCCACTGTCCATGTAGGGTCCTTTTACACTATATCATTTGCTGTCAGTTGTAACTGAAAGTACAAACGATGAACAGTCCAGTGTTCATGTGTTTCCCTATGGCCTCTTTCACACTATACACTAACAAACTAAAGCTTTTTCACAATGCACTGCTATGGAGAAAAAACGGAACACATACCAACACATTAAGTGTAAAGGGCCCTGACTAACAGAGATGAGCAGAGGCAGGCAGTAATACACATGAGAGTTTGTATGAAATTCAATCTTTGTTAAAAAGCTGTAAACACATCATTGCTGCAAAGGTCTTCTTGTAAATTTCATGATGTTAAAATGATCTTTCCATTCTATTATCAGATGTGGATTTACAAAGCTCAACCTGTGTTTCTTACTAATCATGGGATCTGTGCTCTCTGGAGTATAGTCTGCCCAGAGATTATAATTATGGTTGTTAGTATGTAATTATATTGAGCTGATATCCGCCCTGCAGCACAGAGTACACAGGACAGTCATGTTCCTGTCTTGCAAGGAGCACACAATCTACTATATTTTTTGGACTATAAGACTCACTTTTTCACCCCCAAAAGTGGGGAAAAAAAGTCACTGCATCTAATAGTCCAAATGCAGGGAGTTCCTGACTTGTGAAAGCCTGTCAATACGAACTTCCAACCTGCTGCAATGTCATGGACTACCTGTACTGTGGTCATGCAGAGGAGGAGACAGGGAGACAAACGGAGGACACATAGGGGCATACAGGAGGACAGAGGCAGACACATGGGGAGGAACAAGGGGGACAGAGGAGGACACAGGGAGACACAAGAGGTACAAAGGGGGCATGAAGTACAAAGGGGGCATAATCCACAAGATGCCCCTTCACCATGGATGCACCAGGTTTAGTATATATTTTTTCCTCTAAACCTGGGTGCATCTTATGGTCAGGAGCATCTTATAGTACCAAAAATATGGTAATCTCTGCTAGAAATGTTCAATGAGAAGTTAATCAGTCTGGCTTGTGTGCAGCTTGGAACTGAACCAATCAAATGCACTTCCGGTTGATTTTAACGGGCTCATTTTCAAGCTGAATACCAGTTAAAGGGGCACTACAGCGAAAAACTGTAAAATTTAAAATATGTGCAAACAAATAAGTAGTACATTTTTTCCAGAGTAAAATGAGCCATAAATTACTTTTCTCCTATGTTGCTGTCACTTACAGTAGGTAGTAGAAATCTGACAGAAGTGACAGGTTTTGGACTCGTCCATCTCTTTATAGGAGATTCTCAGGGATATATTTATATTCAAAAGCACTTAGTGATTGGCAGTTGCTCTGTCCAACTGCCAAAAAACTGTGTAGTGAGCAGGAAAGCTGGCCAGCATCATTAAATCCTTTTTAGGGAAAATCTTTATAAAGAATAAAAGCCTTGCTGAGAATCCCCTATGAAGAGATGGACTAGTCCAAAACCTGTCACTTCTCTCAGATTTCTACTACCTACTGTAAGTAAAAGCAACATAGGAGAAAAGTAATTTACGGCTCATTTTACTCTGGAAAAAATGGACTTATTTATATAGGTTTGCACAGTTTTACAGTTTTTCGCTGTAGTGCCCCTTTAAATGCAAAATTAAATTGTAATGATTGTATAATTATTTCCGTGGTCAGCGCACAGGATGCGCGCCGACACTGCGGAAATCCTCCACAAGCATATAATCTGAGAAAACCCAGCAATGGTGCTATGCACCTGTAGAGGGGAATTCCTGCCGGCAGATGGAGCTGTGGAGAACAGAGGAACAATCCCTCTGTACTGCCACAGATGCCAGATAGGAATTGTACGAGGGGAAGCAATTCAGGGCAAGATAGCCCTTAAAGAGAGAGAGCACAGAGACAGGATGTATGTGTTTCCACCAATCTAGTCGCCACCCAGCGATGATGAACACACAACAGTGAAGACCAAGTGGGAAGGCAATCGCAAGAGATGGCGATTGCTAACAGCAACACAAGACTGAATAAGCACAGAGAAGGAATGTAAATATGTCCACTAATCTAGTCGCCACCCAGCGACGGCGAACACACAACAGCGGAAACCAAGTGAGAACGCAATCGCAAGAGATGACGATTGCCAACAGGGAAACAAGACTGAATAAACACAGAGATAGAATGTATGTGTGTCCACCAATCCAGTCGCCACACAGCGACGGTGAACACACAACAACGGAAACGAAGTGGGAACGCAATCGCAAGAGTGGCGATTGCCAATAGAGACACAAGACCAGATCAGACAGAGCACAAGTGTAGCAGGAAAGACATAACAATAACAATGATCAGAACGTCAAGGAAAATAACAAACGCTAGCTAAATGCGAACACCGCACTCATTCGCAATAGCGAACGCGTTTAAGCACGATCACCGCGCGTTAGGCGCCCAGTGATAAGCGTGCCACCCTAACTAACCAATGAAACACAAACACAAAATAGAGAACGTGAACGCTTGCTAAACGGTTACCTCACCGAGCCTACAGCAAGCGTTCGTACCAGACAAGACAGAGAGATGGGACTACCAGTAGCAACCGCTGCTCTGGCTAGCACCCCTAAGACAGAACACAGAAGGAACCACCGCTGCTACCGCTAGAGCGGATGCGATCCAGACAGACAACAGATGGGGCTACCAGTAGCACCCCCAAGGTAGAATACAGAAGGAAGCACAGCCACTACCACTAGGGCGAATGCAATCCAAACAGATGGATCAGCCAGTAGCAACCGCAGCTCTGGCCTACACTCCCAGACAGACAGAACGATCTCCTGTCGACCACCGCTGGCGACAAGACAATCGAGACAGAAAGACAGAACACGGCAAAACAGATAATACAACCTGACTGCACTAGAAAGGATGCCTAGTGCAGTCCCAAGGAATACTCTAAGATAATCTTTAGCAAACAATAGCAAGGCTGACACTCCTGGTGTTAGCAGGAACAAACCATCATGACCAGCAAAGGACTCTGGGAGAACATGGTATTTATACTGCAAGCCTTCAAAGAAGACAACTAGGCAATCTGCATGACAAGTATATGCAAATTCCTCAGCAGCAGAGCAGGTCTGAAACTTGCAAAGTGAAGACAGGTCTCTTTTCCAGAGACCTGCAGCCCTCAGACTTAAGGAATGGTCAAACAGCTGTCTGCCTGTGCAGACAGCTGAGCTGATCATTACAGAAATTATCAAAGGAGAACTGTAACCTTCTGCAGGAGTTTAACTGCAAATCATGATGCCCCCCCAGCAAAATTGTAATGGGACCCCTTAATGTTCACAACCCTTGCCTTGCCTCATCTTGGTGATCCTCACAATGTGGGGGTTAATCATACGAGGGTCATATAACAAGTGAGGCCATCAGGATCTTCACACCCATAACAAGTGTAGCCACAAAACACCTGATCTGGGGTATCAGAGAAAGGGAAGATTAGTAGTTGGGGCCCCCACACCTCTGGGTCCCCTGAAATCACATCAGATGCTCCCCTTTAGTTATGACCCTGACCTCCTGAAAAGTAAAAAGTTAGATACTCACCTAAGAGTAGAAAGCCTTCCCCTCCCTCTCTGCGTCCCCTCCTTCCATCGCCGTTCAAATCTCTCCCTGGCTGCATCTTCTACATTCCTCTAAAGTACTCAGGTTTCTGAGCACTTCTGATGATGAACGGCTCTGTGCTGCAAGTGCTAGTCCACTCAGGGGCGTACCCGGGCAATATAGCACCCATGGCAAACAGTGAAATTGTGCCCCCCCAACCCACTGATATAAATAGGTAACCAGATGTGCCCCCTACTATTATGCAGCCAGCTGTGACCCCAATATTAGGACAGAGGTGTCCCTCCAGTAAAGGTATCCAGAGCTATCCTCCCAGGACTGGATGACAGACACAGAATGACATCACTATACATGTACTGTGCATGTGCCCAGGACTGGGTGACAGACACAGAATGACATCACTATACATGCACTGTACATGTTCTGAGCCCAGGACTGAGTGACAGACACAGAATGACATCACTATACATGTACTGTGCATGTTCTGTGACCTCCCAGGACTAGGTGACAGACACAGAATGACATCACTATACATGTACTGTGCATGTTCCGTGACCTCCCAGGACTAGGTGACAGACACAGAATTACATCACTATATATGTACTGTACATGTTCTGTGCCCAGGACTGGGTGACAGACACAGGACTGGGTGACAGACACAGAATGACATCACTATACATGTACTGTACATGTTCTGTGACCTCCCAGGACTGGGTGACAGACACAGAATTACATCACTATATATGTACTGTACATGTTCTGTGCCCAGGACTGGGTGACAGACACAGGACTGGGTGACAGACACAGAATGACATCACTATACATGTACTGTACATGTTCTGTGACCTCCCAGGACTGGGTGACAGACACAGAATTACATCACTATATATGTACTGTACATGTTCTGTGCCCAGGACTGGGTGACAGACACAGGACTGGGTGACAGACACAGAATGACATCACTATACATGTACTGTGCATGTTCTGTGACCTCCCAGGACTGGGTGACAGACACAGAATGACATCACTATACATGTACTGTACATGTTCTGTGCTGAGGACTGGGTGACAGACACAGAATTACATAATTATATAATTATATATGCATTGTGCATAATTCTGAACACATCTCTTCAGGGATTGCTTTTTAGGCTTTTGATGAATTCACCCAATAAAGTTCCTGGGAAAATTCTGCTTTGTTTAATTCCATGTGAAGCTGATGAAATGTTTGAAGTGAACATAAGCCAGTGTGAAATTCCCTATTTAGTGATAAGCATATATCGTAATATGAAGCTAAATCTATGCACAGGCATGAATCTATAAAAAGAATGATTCAGAAACATTGGAGCATATTTTACCAGGAAAGATCCTTGTAGATGCAGAACAACCGGTTGCTGCATTTTTAGGAGATCTCTGTATATAATTTTCCAGGCCTGATAAGCAGCTCTTACCATGATATGGGTATGTTGGCACAGATTGCCGGTACAGGTATGGTGCCACTTGCTGCTGGTACAGGTATGATGCCAGAGGCTGCTGGTATGGGTATGGTTCTACTTGCTTATGGTATGGGTATTATGCCAGTGGCTAATAGTATGGGTATGTTAGCACTGACTGCTGGTATGTGTATAGTGCCAGTTGCTGCTGGTTTTGGCATGGTGCAAGTGGCTGCTGGAGTGCTGGTATGATTATGGTTCTACTTGCTGATGGTATGGGTGTAATGCCAGTGGCTGCTGGTATGGGTATGTTAGTACTGGCTGGTGGTATTGACATGGTGCCAGTTGCTGCTGGTTTTGGCATTGTGCCAGTTGCTGCTGGTAGGGGTATGGTGCTACCTGCTGTTAGTATGGAGGTCATGCTACTGGCTGCTAGTATGGGCATGGTGTCTCTTGCTGATGGCATGTGTGTAATGCCAATAGCTGCTGGTATGGATATGGTGCCTCTAACTCCTGGTATGAATTTGAAGCCACTGACTTCTGGTATGGATTTGGTGCTGCAGGTATGAGTATGGTGCCACTTGCTGCAGGTTGTGCAATGACACATTCATTGAAGTATGTCAGAGCTAAAATCTATGAACTGTTTAACCTTTTTATCTCTTTCCTGCTCTCAGAAGCCATTTTCTGCTAGGAAAGTGTTTTATAGTTGGAATTTCTTATCAGTGAGGGTCACACTGCAGTCACTTCCTATCTGACTCAGGACTGAGTTAGCCACGTACATACATGATATTTAACTCTTTCAGGCAGAGAAAGAAAAAAGGAACACAGCATAATTATTTGTGTGCTAGGCACTGTACATACCCATGTCTATCTCATCATGTCACATGTCATCTTGGGTATCCTTTAAGCACATGCATGGCTGTACTGTGCCTGTGCGCACAGGCGCAACCATGCTTGTGCTTCAAGAGGAGCATGACCCGGATGGGAGCCCTGTAGGGTCCCAGTGAGCAGTGTCATGTGCGAGAAGGAGCCAGGAAGCCTCTGTAGGATACAGAGCCTTCCCTCTGCTTAGATATTTCCTTTTTGACTGAAGCTTCGGCTCGGGTTCACTCAACACAACTATACTAGCAAGATGCATCACTACGGAATGTTTGCTTGGTATTAAAGCGGATCCGAGGAGAAAAACTAACTATAACAAGTAACTTGTCTATATATCTTATCTAAAGTTTAGATAGTTTACACAGCAGCTGCAAACAGCTTCAACGGTTTATGATTATTTATTCCTGTGATACAATGAGAGCGACCATGTTCTGTTTGTCACATTACACACAGGCAAGCTGATAGCATCTCCAGCCCTCAGCCTGTGAAAACTTCACCCCCCTCTCCTCCCCTCTGCTTCTGAAACCTCTGGCTAGTAACCTCCTCCTCCTCCTGCCCAGTCTGAGCTCCCATAAGCCCTTGCTGCATGGGTCTCAAGTGCCTTGGCACTGGAGGAGCTGTGGGCGAGGTTTGTTTAGTTTATAGGGAATTAGAGTGTTAAAACAAAACAAAAAAAGTATTTGGCTTGAGGAATGTCCTATAAAGTTTATGAAAGGAACACAATTATGCAATGAGTAAAAGTTTATCTTGGATCCACTTTAAGTGGGCAAAAACAACACCTGGTCTCCCAGAGTCCTTTCGGGCAGGATGCTGTGACATTATAGCCTGGGCTAAACATGACTGGGAAAATGGGGTTACATATCAATATACAGCAACATGTAGATATAGCAAGTAGTTTTAATGATGAAACCAAGATATTTCGTAAAATCAGGTATCTTGAATAATATATTACATTTTACTGTACAGTGTTGCAATGCCTCTTTAAGTCCAGGTTTGCCCCATTAATGGATACATCACTAGGTACCAGCCCCCTTACCCCCATAATAATATATCCAAAGACTTCACATACATTATCTGTCCCATCCCCTGCTATTGATATAAGGTGCCCAGCACATTGGTGCATGCACTGGGAGCTCTGAGGATCTGTGGGATGGCCATAGGTTTTGTTTTCAGAGAACTTGATCCATGCACATAGTCATAGATCCACCACCTGGGGGCGTGGCAATATAACATCACACCATACATCCTGTACAGACTCTACCACTGGAAGAAATGTGTCCAGCCTGCTATACATGGCTTGTGGGCTTGGGAAAGGCAAGAGTAAATATGGGTTGGGCACCACTGATTGTGGCACAGGCACTAAGTATGGCCCAGTACAATCATTGACTCAGGTATTCTGTGTATGACATAGTTTTCGACTGTGTTATTGTTATTGCTGCTTCTGTGACTGGAAGGTCCTCCTTATTCCAGAAGGAAAGGGGGGTTCCATGGCACTATGTAGTCACAACACTGCTGGGTGCCTAAAGGGGCCCATACACTGGTCGATTTCAGCCATCGATCGATTGATTCTATGGAATTGGTCGAAAATCGATTCTATCAAATCTATCAATCGATCGATTTGTGGTCGATTTGATCTATCTGACAGGATGAAAAATCTAGGTCGATCTGCTGCTGGCAGCAGATCGATGGCGCATAGAGTTTCATTGGATCTAATGGTGCAGTAATGCCTTTAGATCGATTTTCAATAGATTTCCAATAGATTTCAGAATGTTCCTAGTATGCCACACACATCATACAGATTCCTGTCAGATTCAACCTGACAGGTATCTGACAGATATCTATCTGACGGTTGAATTTGCTGCAAATCTGTCAGTGTATGGCCACCTTAACTCTAACTTCTTTCACCTAACAATAACCCCCTTCCTGATGCCTAGCCCTAACCTTCCCTCTTATATTAACCCTTGAAGTCTAACCGTCTGACCTTAACATCCACAGCTGAAGTCCCCATACCATACCCAATACCTCTAAAGCACCTTACCTACGCCTATATCTAACCTTCAACACACCTTATTAGAGGCTAAACTATTCTCAGCTAGCCCTTACCATCTATTCAATAGCCAAATGCTGGGGGCTCTCAACCCCACTCCAGCCCCCCCTGGGCATGATAGGGGCTGTTATATCCCCATACCAAAATCAATGGTTCTACAACCTCCTGGTGCAACAGGTAGTGCATACTATGTTTTCCTTACATGATGGAGCTGCTAGAGTGTTACTGATATTTTTGCAGAAGGTGGAAAATCAATGTATGGTGCGCTATAAGCATTGTTTTCCAGTGCTGATCAATGAGTGAGGAGTAATCCATCTCTTTGTGTTTCAGAGGATGACAGCTCACTGGACAATAGTTTCCTGGGCTCAGCATCCAAGAGAGCACGGACGGCTTACACCAACTCCCAGCTGGTGGAACTGGAGAAAGAATTCCATTTTAATCGCTACTTGTGCCGCCCCAGGAGGCTGGAGATGGCCAAGCTACTGAACCTATCAGAGAGACAGATCAAGATCTGGTTCCAGAACAGGAGAATGAAGTACAAGAAGGACCACAAGGGCAAGGGTGGAGCAGCCTCTCCCGGGGGCCAGTCCCCTAGCAGGAGCCCGTCACTGATGCCTTATCCCAACGCACTCCCCCTAGAGGACGACAGCGGCTATGACGTGCCCATGACTAATGAGTTCAACAAGAGCCCTGGGAACATGTATGGCCTGACTGCTTACTCAGCGCCTCTCTTTGATAATCCACCAGCCCAGAAACGATACGGGAGCCAGTCCTTAGCCTCTGACTACGACCGTCCATCCCTGCATAGCGACCTACGCTATGACAGCCCTGTTCTGCAGGGAAGCCAGAGCTACCTTGGAGGAAACTACCTGGACAATGGCAACTGCTCCATGTTCAGCATGCCTCATCCTTCTTCTGATAGCATGGACTACAGCTGTGCAGCCCAGACACCCAGCAAGCACCATCTAGGGCCATGTGACCCACATCCCACCTACACAGACTTAAACATACATCCTGTGCCTCAGGGGTGTTCCCAGGAGCCCCCCGTGCTGACACATCTGTAGGACGCTCTACTCTTTGAAACATAAGGGCAATTTAGTGTGGCCCATTATGTCATTACACAAGAAAAAAACTATATATAATATAAACCCACCAACATGCCTCAGCCCCCATACATCTCTTATGTACTTACTAAGCTATGCACAATAATGGGACTATGCATGGATTGCTGACAATGCCACATAAGCAACCAATTAGAGTAAAAACAGTCAGTTACCCCCTATAGTATAACAAAAAAAGTCTGGATTTGCGTGCCAGAAAAAGTGAGCTGAAGCTCAAAAGTCACTTTTCCCTTTTAATAGAAATATTACAATAGACCTTTAAAATGTCGCCAGATTTCATTCCTAAAATTTAGTTCTATTTTAATCTGTATTTATGTAAGAGCGACTTGCAGTTTTTTGTACTTTCTCAGCCTGACTCTTTTTTTTAAGTAGAGACACAAAGGAAACCTATATTTATATGCGTTGACGTTAAACATGTTTACATCTTTGTTTTGTGCCTGTTTTGGTTGCTTTTGTTTTTTTTATACTTGTTTAATTTATTTGTTAGAGATTTAAAGGACAGATCTGGACTTTATTTGTTGTTTCTTTTTTTAGGTGAGGGCTGGATTTTCCCAGCCGGCGATTTTTTTTTCTCAGTTTGCCTGTATTTTTTAGTAGTGTTTGAATTAACCGTTTGATAAATAAAGACGATAAAACATATTTTTTTAATTCTGTGATTATTATTAGTATTAGTATATGTTTCTTTTAGGTAAGTTTTATAAAGTTACCTTAAAGGCACGTTGGTGATGAAATCACTTTGGTTGTGTGTGTGTTTTTCCTTGCTAGGGGTTGGATTTCACCCCTAATTCACCCCCATTAATCATCTAGACAGGGATAGTTCACATGCCCCCCTCAAGCCCTTTTCATGTTAAGTTAGTATTCAGCTTTGGTACAATCTTGCTTGATCTGTTTCTGCTGTGTTTCCTGATAGACTTCAATATTCCGGATCCCAGGTTGGAGCTTTTGCAGTTTTTATTTTATTCGTTACGGCCACATCCATCCCACACTGGGTACTGTTTATATAACTACTGTAGCAGTCGTGTACACCTCTAGCTGCTGCTGCTTCTGCTCACAGCGTGGCAATCATGTAGCGATTTGTTTGGAAAAGTAGAGAGGATTTTTTTTTTTTTTACTCAATACACACACTTTAAATCACAGATAAGATAATAGCAGTTTAATGTACGTTTAATGTATGTTGTGATCCCAGCAAAGGATGGTGGGATCTATAAATCTGCTGCATCACAGACAGGCGTGGAGAAGACAGAAGAGAGAGAGAGAAGCTTGATGTCTGTAATTTACGATTTATGAGTGGGAGAATATGACAGAATTTCTGTAAGAGGAGTGTGCTCACTTTTATAATGTTTACAAAACTACTTATATACTTCTGAAACTGCAGTCAGAGATTAGTACTGTTATTATACAGGTTATACAAGTATTATTATTATTCTTATTATTCTTATTATTCTTATTATTAAGTATTATTATAACATCCATGTGAGGATTGTCACTTATTAAGTTAACAAAATCAGGGAGTTTAAATACGACATTTTATTTTTGCATCGTTAAAGGCAATCCGAGGGGAGAGGGATATGGAGGCTGCCATATTTATTTCCTTTTATACAATGCACATTGCCTGGCTGTTCTGCTGATCCCCTGCCTCCTTTTAGCCATAACCACTGAACAAGCATGTAGATCTGATGGAATTGAGAATAATCTTTTTTTTTCAATCAAGAAAAAATAACGATTATCCTGTTTTTTTTTTCAATACAAATCCAATAGGACATGTTGGGAAAATCTTTATATTCTATCTAACGGAATAATGGGATGAAATTATCTAATTGAAAAAATTGTACCATGTGTAGGCACCATTAGCTGAATGCTTGTTTCAAGTGTGGGGATTAAACACTACAAACCAGAAAATCAGTAGGACTGCCAATAAAATAGTATTATTTAAAAGGAAATAAACATGGCAGCCTCCTTATGGCTTTTACTGCGTGTTTCTTTTAACAGCGTTTCTCCACTAACCAAGTGGAGTACAATATATGTATCTGTACGGTATTTATTTCAGTAGGAAGCCACTTGGTTGGCGGTGAAATGTTTTCAAGGGTTTAAAAATATTTTTTCCTACTGTGAGTAATAAACATAATAAAATAATACAATGAGTAGTAATACTACTACTACTACTACTACTACTACTACTACTACTACTACTACTACTACTACTACTACTACTACTACTACTACTACTACTACTACTACTACTAATAATAAAAATACTAGTTGTATGTGTATAATACTTAGCATTCATATGTCTTGGTGATAGAGTGACTGCACACTAACTCTTGCTGCTGTTTTGTATTTGCAGGGAATCTGATATTTTGATACATTGCGCCCATTTATATGTTTTAGCCTGAATTAGAAAGAAAAGTAAGCGCCTTAATTTTGCTGGAAATGCCGGCTTGCCTCTAATGCTCGTCTCCCATCAGTACTAATAGTGAATTACTATTCCATAGATGAAATTGTAGCTCCCAGCTAACTTAATTTCCCTGTGAGGAACAGAAGGCCAGAGACTGTCTCCATGTGGCTGAGATCCCATGATTCCTCACTGCTGCTCCATAGTCCCAGCAGCCACATAATGACACCCACACAAGGACCCTGACTGAGCTGAGCCAGGCTGCCCCCTCAGCATCTTCTGTGAGATCCCGCTCACTCCAGAGAGGAGGGCAAGGCCAGAGAATAATGAGCTGAACATTCCTCTCTGTCTCTACCCCACCCACTATCTATCTATCTATCTATCTATCTATCTATCTATCTATCTATCTATCTATCTATCTATCTATCTATCTATCTATCTATCTATCTATCTATCTATCTATCTATCTATCTATCTATCTATCTATCTATCCATCCATCCATCCATCCATCCATCCATCCATCCATCCAGGTACCCATACATTCTGCCTGGTACACACCATGTAATTTTCCATCAGATAAACCAGTTGAATCGATTATTTCCGACAGGTCCGATCTGATTTCCAATCTTTTTTTAAATAATTTTCTAATCACTGCTATACAAAACCGATCAGAAAAACAGATCGGATCTGTTGGAAATAATCGATTTGACCTGTCTATCTGTTGGGAAATTGCTTGGTATGTACAAGGCTTTACTTAATTCTCTAGTCAAGCATTTAAGTGATCAACTTTATTGGGCAACTACAGAGTGATTGATCGAAAATCAATCGACTAGTGGCCCACACACTACAATCGAGATCCCATGCGATTTTCCTTTGCTAATCGATCTGAGCAATGCTGTGCCTTCAAGCTCTAAAACAAAAAAATGGATTCTGTGTAAACAGTAGCCGATACCTTCACAGACAATATTTTCCATTCCGCCCCCTCGAGTACATTTGCTGATCTGCCCAGATATCGGTCAATTTCCATTGATCGAGCAGAATGGAACATAACTGGTTCTCCCCTGACCCGAGAAAATGATCAAATTGAATGGGTATCTTACCTCTCTCTCTCTCTATCATACACACACACATGTTTCTCTTCCTCCTCTCTCTGTATCTACCTCTTTCTCACCTCTGTCTCCTCTCTCCCTCCGAATTTATTTGATTTATAAGCTATCTGCATGGATTTACTTTCCTATGGATAATAAATAGCCACAAGTTTTACATTTTAAAACCATTGGTAAAAACACTTACAGTTGGGAGAAGTGTTGGTGTCCAGTCCATCTTATTGGGTGTATCTTGCAGCATCTGGGGTTGCGGTGTGATGCGACTCCAAATTTAACACAAAAAGTCTGAGGTGATGCTTCCCAGAACATGGCTAATTGCCGGCAGTTATAGATGGGAAGTGAAGCTGGCTTTATAATAGCAGCAGATTATTGCACCATGTTTGCCAACAGATGTAGAATTCCACAAATCCTGAAAAATACTCCCCAGATTATAAGAGATACTGAGATTTTGCTTTTGTGATTGAGCTCTCCAGTAAGGACAGGAACAGCTACAAATAAAACCTATTTGTAGTAAAGTGGAGTAGAAAATCCCAAAAAGTTGTATTGTTATCCCTCATTTCCTTTCCCTCAGACTTCCAGCATTCATACATAGCAAGTTCTGGAGGCACATGGAGGTCTGAGGAACAGGAAGTGGGGAGACATCTTCCCGGATAGTAATACGGACACAAGAAACCATTCCAGATTCCACCACACACTACCAAACACTGAAAAGCAAGAGTTGCTGTGCGCTGCTTTTCTGCATATGAATCCACTGTATATACAATTGTATGGACATGCTCACATCTCTACATTGTAACAGACAATAATATCCTAGAACACTTCCAACAGTGCATTTCTTGATTTCATGTGCATCAACTTGCATGTTGGTAATTGGTATAGCAGTTGTCATGCTGTGAAAAATAAAGTTCATGTTACGTGCAGATTGCGCGTTGTGTTATGCTCATTATATAGTGCAGGTGTTAAAGTAGACCAGAGATGGCTTGTGTGGGTCAATTTATACTTACCTGGGGCTTCCTCCTGCCCCACGAGGTGCTTGGGGTCCCTCGACATCCTACCCGCCGCTCTCCTGCGCATGCCCAGCTCAGCCACGTGTGCACCCCCATTGCGCTCCCACTGCCTGGAGTGATCTGCGCCTGCGCAGTAGTACTCCGCAGGAGCAGAACATTCCAGGGCACGGGAGCGCAACAGGGGGGTGTGCGTGCATGCGCTGAAGACCACTGAAGTTTCTGAGAGAACCTTATGGGGCTGGAGGAAGCCCCAGTTAAGTATAAATTGGCCCACACATGCCAACTCTGGTACACTTTAAGCTATGTGGATAGTGTCAAAGTCATAATAAATCAATCAATCCTTAATTTACTTAAAGGGGTTCCTGAGTGACATATGACATGACAAGATAAATAAGACAAGATACATGTGTATGTACAATACCAATTCTACTTTCAACTGGGCTGTTCTTTATTTCTTTTTTTCTTACTGTAAGGGACCCGGGTTCTACAGATCAGTCTCCCTGTCCTAAAAGGAGTCATCAGGGCAAATATAGTAAAATGAGTGGTACTTACCGGGGGCTTCCTCCAGCCCCAAGCTACCAGGACCTCCCTCGCCGCAGCTCTGCCCGCAGCCGTTCGCCGGAGCTCTGACCTGTTCCCCGGTGATGACGTCAGAGCGACCTGTACTGCGCCTGCGCGATCTGTGCTGTCAATCACCGCCACGTGGGCCGGAGCGGACTACGCAGGCGCAGAACTACTGTGACTGCGCAGTCCGCTCCGGCCCACGTGGCGGTGATTGACAGCGCCGATCGCGCAGGCGCAGTACAGAGCGACCTCCAGGTCGCTCTGACGTCATCGCCGGGGACAGGGTCAGAGCTCCGGCGAACGGCTGCGGGCAGAGCTGCGGCGAAGGGAGGTCCTGGGAGCTTGGGGCTGGAGGAAGCCCCCGGTAAGTACCACTCATTTTACTATATTTGCCCTGATGACTCCTTTAAAGTGAATGGGAACCGCATTTAAAAAAAAATGAAGCAAATACTTACCCAAGGAGAGGGAAGGCTCTGGGTCGTATAGAGCCTTCCGTCTCCTCTCTCGGTGCTCTCTATCCTGTGCTGGCTCCCCCCCTGTTTCAATCCCCCGCCGTAAGGGTATTTGAAAGTCTTCGGGAGCCGTGTCCTCCCAAAGGCGTGCGGCTCCATACTGCACAGGCGTGAGCGTGCAAGAGATCGTGCTTGCGCAGGCGCAGTACAGGGCCGCCTTTCTTTAGGAGCACTCGGGCTCCCTGAAGACTTTTGAAGCCTCCTTCGGCGGTGTAAAGCAGTAGTTGACTAATTTAGTCAAATACTGCTACCGGGCGAGCCAGCACTGGAACGAGGGGACCAGGAGAGGAGCCGGAAGGCTCTATAGAACCCAGAGCCTTCCCTCTCCTTGGGTAAGTATCTATCTCATTTTTTTAAATGCGGTTCCCATTCACTTTAAAGCCCAATCTACACGATACGATTATTTTACGATCCGATTAAATCCGACATGTCTGATCGGAATTCGATTAGATTCAATTTGATTTGCCATTACAAAACAATGGCGAATTGAATTGAATCGAATCCTGATCGGATATGTCAGATTTATTGGATCTTAAATAGAATCGTGATTGAATCGCACAAAGAATCGTATCGTGTAGATGGGGCTTTAGACCGTGGTTGTTGGGAACAAACAATACATGACAGATCGAGATCGGACAAGAATTCTCAAAAAAAAAACCAATGACAGTAAAAGTCAGAGATCATCGTCCAAGTAGACCGATTCATACTGGTGGATTGATGTGGACGATAATCGGTGTCAATTGTTCATACTGCACGATAGCAAACGATAGATCTATTCAAAATACTAATTGGTTGCAAATATTGCATTTCTGGTAAGGATCTGATCAGTACACTGTCACTGTGGCATCACTGAATTCAAATGTGCGCCAACATCGTTTGCTCGTAAGTAACCGTTGGGATCGCTCATTTTTTGACAACCACGGTCTAGCATGTATACGGAGCTTACATTGGCTTTTGATCTGATAAACCTTTGATATATTGTGTTCAGTTTACAGAGAAGAATAAAAATAGCTAAAACATTTAAAATGAAGGAGACAGTGGTGGACTTACCCCCTCGAGGTAGACAAGATGCTGTTGATTTTTCAACAAAAATTTGTTTATTTACATACTCCAGACAAGTGCAAGGCGTTTTGCGGGCATATCCCACTTCCTCAGGCTATAAAAGGGAGCATATAACTCCTGCAGGTCTAATACCAAGCTTAGCGCCTCCACTTCACAGAGGCGCTAAGCTTGGTATTAGACCTGCATGAGTTATATGCTCCCTTTTATAGCCTGAGGAAGTGGGATATACCTGTGAAACTCATTGCATTTTTCTGGAGTATAAATAAACAAACTTTTGTTGAAAATCAACAGCATCTTTGGGGGTAAGTCCACCACTGTCTCCTTCATTTTAAATGTTTTAGCTATTTTTATTCTTCTGGCGCCCCTGTACAACTGTACACTATGTGAGACCACCCTTGCTGGAGGAAATTTGGCCCCTTTTTGCCCGATCTACAGAGAGCGAATTCTTAATCCGGAGTGGGGAAAGGTCTAATTCTCCCCACCTGACTTGTGAGTATTCAAATTATACTTACCCTTTCACACCTACATTTCCAGTACATACTACACTATATTGGGCTCTCGGTGTCTCCTTTTATATCCTTTGATATGATGTTGTTTTCTTGGGTACCGCTGTACCACCTGTTGGTATCTCCTCACACTTCAGCAGATATCTGTTGGAATGCTATTCTGATCACCACTCCCAGTAGCTTAGTGCTGCTAGATGTACAAAGCTGTAGGAAACGTGCTTGAGTCCTGCCGCTGCCCTCTGCCTCCGCACCTGGAAAAAGGATGGTCTTTCAAGTGATATTTTAAACAAAAAATAAGGGTTTTTTTAAGATAATTTTTATTGATGTTGCTCGTTTTAAATAGATTTTGATTACATTTTATCGGTAGAATTTTAGCAATTATGTGGTGTATTCCCCAGTTTAAATCTCAGACAGGGCACTATCTGCACTGCTTTTGTATATTCTCCCTGTGTCTGTGTAGGTTTCCTCTGGGCACTCCAGTTTCCTTCCACATCCCCAAAACATACAGATAAGTTAACTCGCTTTCCCCTAAAATTGGCCTTAAGGGGCCCATACACGTGCGCGATTTTCCCGCCGATATACAGCAGATTTGGGGCTTGATTCACAAAGCGGTGCTAACTGTTAGCACGCCTGTGAAAACCCCCTTAGCACGTCTAAACAAGCTTTTCGCGCATAAAACTTTACGCGCGCAAAACTTTATGCACGTAAAACTTTATGCGCGTACTGCACAGGCGCAGGGCGCTCCGCTCGAAGTGCCCATTAAAGCCTATGGGACTTAGCGCGCGTAAAACTTTGCGCGCGTAAAACTTTGCGCGCGCAAAGTTAGCGCACGATCTGATTGAGAAATCCGGTGCTAACCTACTTAGCACCCTGCTTAGCGTGTCTAAAGACTTTAGACGTGCTAAGTAGGTTAGCACCGCTTTGTGAATCAAGCTCTTGATCTCTGTGATCGAATCTGCTGAGAAATCGTTGCGCAAATGCTGACCAAACTATCGATTTCCGTCCGAAATTGATCATTCCAGTTGATCCGTCCGTGCGGAAGATTTCGCTCGATCGCCGGCGGTTCGGGAGTGTGTCGATAGCGGCGTTCGAATGTCCGACGACCGACGCTAGCGGCAATACATTACCTGTTCTGCCGGCGTGTGTCCCGGTCTCACTTCTCCGTGCTGGGCACCGGCTGGCTTCACTTACTTCCTGTCCCGACAGAAAGTTTAAACAGTAGAGCGCCCTCTACTGTTTAAACTTCCCCCGGCAGGAAGTAAAGTGAAGCTGTAGCCCTGGTGCCCAGAGCCGGATCAGGTAATGTATGCAGGGGGCAGCAGCTCCACAGATTGGGAATCGGTTTTATAGTGAAATCGATTCACAATCTGTTTGCAGTAAAGGCAGCCATACAATCAGATTCGATCAGAGAGGGATCTATCTGTTGGTCGATCTGATGGCAAATCGACCAGTGTATGGCCACCTTTAGACTACAATAGACGTGACTAAGGTAGGGATTAGAGTGTCCCTCTCAGAGGGATTAGATTATCTGAGGGACAGCTGGTGACAAAATGAAATACTCTGTATATAGTGGATGTATAGTGTACCTCTAATGCTGGATACACACGGTGCGTTTGTGCACTCGATTTCCCGCTCGATTTCCGTCGATTCGTTTATTTCCAACATGTCCGATTTGGATTTCGATGGATCGTTCGGTTGATTTGGCATACTTTGCATGCGAATCGACCTAACGATCCATCGAAATCCAATCCGGACATGTTGGAAATAAACAAATGTGTGTATTCAGCATAACACAGAAGACCAGGGTTTGAATCTTGGCTCTTCTTGAGCCAGCATCTATTCAGTAGGGAGACCTTGGGCAAGCCTCCCTAACACTGCTACTGCCTATAGAGCGTGCCATAGTGGCAGTAGCTTTGGTGCTTGGAGTCCGACAGGAGAAAAGCACAATACAAATATTCTGTGTCTTGTCTATGTACAGTTCTGCTATATAAATACTAAAAAAAAATGTTTTGAAGGAATCTAATGTCTAAGCTACTGAAACATCTAACACTGTATGGTGGTCTTTACACTGCTTTGTATCTCTGTTACAGCAGACAGGCTTCCTATGAACATCTGACAATTCAGCTGAGATGTAGCAGTGAACAGTACAGCTCCATTCACCACTGAGTGACATTACCATAAATATGTGGCACACATTGCTCTGCTGGAGGAGGAACGATGACTGGTGGCGCTGATCAAAACTTTAATTGTCTCATTAAATAAATATACAGATTATTGTTATTGATCTATAGAGCACCAGCATCTTCTGTGAATTCTTTGCCTGAGGAAGGGAATTATGTCTAATTCCTAAAACCTTGCATTTGTACATTTATTGAGTTAGCTGATCAAAGGTATCATTTGCAACAGCCATCATCTCTTCCTGTTCATCTATCCATGGCTAATGCATTGCCACATCCTTCTCGGTAGGGCAGGTTTTTCAAAACCAGTGCAAGGGAAACGAGCAAAAGTGGTACAGAGCAGGTACCCAAAGCGACCAATCAGAATCCTTGCTCAATCAGCATCCTTGTCAATTGCCATCCTCTGTTATGCCAGTTTTGATCCAGTCTTTCCTTGCTGTAGTTTTGCAAAATCCGCCCCATTGTTCTCTTGAAAAAAATCCATAAGGGCCCTTTTCCACTAGCGCATTTGCGCTAGCTGAATCGCAAAACCGCAAACCGCTAGCGATTTTACAATCGCTACGGTTTGCTTTTTAACATAGGAATCGCGGTAGGTCATTTCCACTACCGCGATTCGTTTTTTACTTGATCGCGATCGCGCCGCGGAGCGACTTTTGCCGCGATTTTGCTATGCAGTGCATAGCATAGCAAAATCGCGGCCGCAAACGTCGGGAAAACGGCGGAATTGCGATTCAGCAATCGCTAGCGTTCAGCGCGAACGCTAGCGACTGCTAGTGGAAAAGGGCCCTGGCCTGGTGCCCACTTGCGCAGCTTGTCGATTCGCAGCTATTAGGAAATCACTGGTGATTTTTGAATCGGCCTAAATGTGTTTTTTCTGTGAATCCAGAGCAATTGTGATTTGGCCCTAATTGGCATGAATGCGATCGCTCTGGGGAAATAGCAAAAATGCCACAGGCAGCTCTTTTGCAATCACTCTGCAAACGCAATGCTGCTATCGGATCACTCCGTAGCCAGGGGCGTAAACTACAGAGGAGCAGGCCCTGCAATTTTTCCCTGCCTAAAAAGTTTATAATTAGCTATGGAACTGACAGTTTTTCTTCAGTCAGGACTCAGTCAGCTCACTGATAACAAATTACAGCTATAAAACACTTTCCTAAGCAGATACCTGGGCTTTTTACTGTGAGAGGAAAAGATAAATAGGTCAATAGTTCATGTATTTTCATTTTGGGACTCTTGAGACACTGCAACTGAGCTATGAAATATTAAATCTGCTTTGTAAATGTTTATACATAAAATGAAACCTTGAGCTATCTAAAAGAGTCATTTTAGAAGTAGGAGGACAGAGCCAATTGTTTATCTCATTCGTTTATTTTCATTTCTGGATCACTTTAAAGTGTACCAGAGCTGAACAAAGTGCAAAAATCTATCTTTACCCACGGCTTCCTCCAGCAGCATAAGCATGTGTAAGTCCCACGCTGTCCTCCCGTGGTCTGCGTTTTAGCTGTGATCAGCACGGTAATACGCTCAGTTGTGTCCAGTCTGGGTCTTCTGCACATGCGCAGTACACCCGGACTGACGCGACTGTGCCTATTACCAGGGCTGATCGCAGCTGAACAGCAGACCGCAGTAGGACGGCGTGGAACTCACACATACTAATGCTGCTGGAGAAAGCTGCGGGTAAGTATTGATTTTTGCATTTTGTTAAGCTCTGGTTTAGGGCCCGTTTCCACTAGTGCGACGCGATTTCGCCGGCATTCCGACGCTTGTAAAAACGCATGCGGGTGCGTTTCCGCATGCGTTTTACCCGCGATTTCGCGTGCGATTTCACATGGCAGGGTGCCATGCGAAATTAACCATGACACTGCCAGGACAAAATAACATTGGGAAGGGTGCGAAATCGCACGCGAAATCTCGGGTAAAAACGCATGTACCAAACGCATGCGTTTTTACTATTAAATACATTAGCGGCGATTCGCACGGATTCCCGACGCAGGCGAAAACTGTGGGTCCCGCCGTGCAGATTTGGCCCGCTGCCAAATCGCTCCCGCACGCCGCACAGGTGGAAACAGCCCCATCCACTAACATTAGCTATGCGAATCCGCATGCAGTGCCCGCATGCGGATTCGCCCTAGTGGAAACGAGCCCTTACTTTAAATCTGTGCTAATGCTCAGAAAATGAAGAGGTACGCCAGTGCAAACCCCCACTCACCCTGCAATACACATCTCTATAATCAAAAATAGTGATAATGTAGCATTAGCTGTATTTATTCTATTTTCCGCACATGTTATCACATGTTATCTACTAACACACTGTAGAAAATATGTTTGGATAATGTGCTCCATTAAACAATGTGGTTCATTACAACGCAGAGATGTGAAGCTGCCCATACATCAAGTGTATGAGCAGTACGGATACTCATTCGGATTCTGCAGAATTAAAATTTCCGCATTTTTCATTGGAAATTGACATTTCCGCAGAAATCCAATTTACCGCAACTCGGTAATTTTATCCCTGTCACAGAACTCAGAAGCATTGGACCAATCAGAGAATGCAGAATTTTTCTGCGAAAATTGGATTGCCGCAGTGATTTTGGACCGATCATAAGACTCTGATACTACCGAGTGTTGTGATTGGCCTAAAATTTCTGTGGTATTCCAATTACTGCAGTAAAATTCTGCATTTTCTGATTGGTCCAATATTTCCGAGTCAACTTGGAAGCATTTGGACAATCAGAGACTGCAAAAATAAATAAAGACTGCTCAGAAATCGGACTGGGAAAACGGAAATCGACAATTGAAAAATCAGAACCTGCAGAATTGGTAATCTTCTTTGGCGGACCTCACAATTTCCGGAATCAGGAATCGGCATTTCCGGCCATCCCTAATGAGCAGGGCATTACACCGTGATATCACACCTTATCAAAGATATCACACCTTATCAAAGTTGACACGCCTTATCAGAGTAGCATAGCAAGCGCTACGAACCCGCGGGGGCTCGGGGCAGGACGAGTGCCATTGCCAATTAGCAGGCATAAGTTCGTAGCGCTCGCTATGCTACTCTGATAAGGCGTGTTAACTTTGATAAGGTGTGCTACCTTTGATAAGGTGTGCTACCTTTGATAAGGTGTAATGTCTTTGATAAGCTGTGCTATCTTTGATAAGGTGTGATATTTGAGTTATCACGGTTTAGTGAATCGAGCCCATAATGTGGACATACCCTAAAGCCGCATCTACACGCGTAGATGCGGCTCCGATGTGGATCGCCTCTTCCGCGTCCCCGCTCGTGCCCGCCGCGTCACCGCTCTCCGCGCGTGCGCCAGATTCGATTCCCCGCTCGTCCCCGCCGGTGCCACTTATCTTCCGCTCGATTCCCTGCCATTGTCCCCTCGCAGGGAGCGAGCAGGGAATCAGCGGAAGCAAGATCCGTCCTGTCGGATCTTATCAATCGAGCCGCATCAGCGGCTCGATTGGAGGATCGGAGCCGCATCTACGCGTGTAGATGCGGCTTAATGATTGATACCTGCCTATCTTATGTCAGAAAAAGAATCTGCTTCGCCTCATTCAGCATTCCGGTTCGGCCCAGGAGAATTCTGTTTCCTGTAGAGCAAAATATTGCTGTAGAGTTGGAATCTGAGCTCATCTCTAGTTGTAATCCTAAGGCTAAGTTAGCACAGATGGTTAATACTCATGGCTATTAAGCTCTACCCGCCTAGTTAACCACCACTCTGCTGGGATCTGCTGCTGTTCAGTTGCCATACAACAACTAAATGGTAGCTTTATGGCACACACTAACTGCGTCTTTAGTCAGTATTTCCCACGGGGTGCAGTTAGCGGGTGGTAGATAGTTGTTGCATGCAGGTCCTGACAGGTGGTAAGATGCACGATGTACATACATGAGTCTCACTGCCTATCTTTAAAGGGCCACAATGTAAAAAAAAATTATATGTGTACACATACTCATAAGAAGTACATACACTAAAAATTACTTCCCCCATTTTCCTGTCACTAGGCAGTAAAAATCTGACAGATCTGACAAGTTTTGGACTAGTCCATTTCCTTATGCGTATTCTTAGGTTTTTCTTTATTTTCAAGAAGACTGGGATCTAGTATGGGTGCGTTGTGGGGAATTGCAAAGCACCTGCGATTTACTGAATTTCGGAAGTGCAACGCGACTTCACCACAATTCCTGGAGCCATCACAATTTGGCTACTGCAGCCACTTATGTGATCACTCCAAGATTGCACTCAAAATGCTGCAAGCAGCAATTTGCGATGGCTTCATAATAGTAACTAATGCAGAGCTTTGCTGATCACCAGTGAATGGCAAGCACTGCAGAATCACTCTGAGTGGGTCCCAGGCCTCACTGAATGGCAGATGGCTCAGTCTGGCTGGCAAAACAGTGTGTAGGTGAGTAGGAAGGCTGGGCGGCATCTTTGTATAGATCCTTTCCAGGGAGTAGGAAAAAATGAAAGAGATACTGAAAACCCTCCATGAGGAGATGGACTAGTCAGATTTTTTACTGCCTATTGCAAACAACAGCAACAGAGGAGACAAGCAATTTATAGTGCATTTTACTCTGGGTGAAATGTTCTTCTTGTAAGTATGTGTTATGATGTGGTTCTTTAAGGACGCAGCAGTCCACAAATGCCTGATAGTTCCACAAAGCAGTTGGCAAGCAGTGAGCTCCTCATCTATCCATGTGCAATTAGCCTTACTCGCTCTATTATTATTATTTATTATTGATTTATAAAGCGCCAACATATTCCGTGGTGCTGTACAAAGTAGGAAAACAAACATGGGGTACATACTAATATAGACAATGATATACAGTGGGTTGCAAAAGTATTCGGCCCCCTTGAAGTTTTTCACATTTTGTCACATTACTGCCACAAACATGAATCAATTTTATTGGAATTCCACGTGAAAGACCAATACAAAGTAGTGTACATGTGAGAAGTGGAACGAAAATCATACATGATTCCAAACATTTTTTACAAATTAATAACTGCAAAGTGGGGTGTGCGTAATTATTCAGCTCCCTTTGGTCTGAATGCAGTCAGTTGCCCATAGACATTGCCTGATGAGTGCTAATGACTAAATAGAGTGCACCTGTGTGTAATCTAATGCCGGTACAAATACAGCTGCTCTGTGATGGCCTCAGAGGTTGTCTAAGAGAATATTGGGAGCAACAACACCATGAAGTTCAAAGAAAACACCAGACAGGTCAGGGATAAAGTTATTGAGAAATTTAAAGCTGGCTTAGGCTACAAAAAGATTTCCAAAGCCTTGAACATCCCACGGAGCACTGTTCAAGCGATCATTCAGAAATGGAAGGACAATGGCACAACTGTAAACCTACAAAGACAAGGCCATCCACCTAAACTCACAGGCCAAACAAGGAGAGCGCTGATCAGAAATGCAGTCAAGAGGCCCATGGTGACTCTGGATGAGCTGCAGAGATCTACAGCTCAGGTGGGGGAATCTGTCCATAGGACAACTATTAGTTGTGCACTGCACAAAGTTGGCCTTTATGGAAGAGTGGCAAGAAGAAAGCAATTCTGAACAGAAAAGCATAAGAAGTCCCGTTTGCAGTTTGCCACAAGCCATGTGAGGGACACAGCAAACATGTAGAAGAAGGTGCTCTGGTCAGATGAGACTAAAATGGAACTTTTTGTCCAAAATGCAAAACGCTATGTGTGGCGGTAAACTAACACTGCACATCACTCAGAACACACCATCCCCACTGTCAAATATGGTGGTGGCAGCATCATGCTCTGGGGGTGCTTGTCTTCAGCAGGGACAGGGAAGCTGGTCAGAGTTGATGGGAAGATGGCTGGAGCCAAATACAGGGCAACCTTGGAAGAAAACCTCTTGGAGTCTGCAAAAGACTTGAGACTGGGGTGGAGGTTCACATTCCAGCAGGACAAGGACCCTAAACATAATGGAATGGTTTAAAACAAAACATATCCATGTGTTAGAATGGCCCAGTCAAAGTCCAGATCTAAATCCAATCTTGAATCTGTGTCAAGATCTGAAAACTGCGGTTCACAAGCACTGTCCATCTAATCTGACTGAGCTGGAGCTGTTTTGCAAAGAAGAATGGGCAAGGATTTCAGTGTCTAGATGTGCAAAGCTGGTAGAGACATACCCTAAAAGACCGGCAGCTGTAATTCCAGCAAAAGGTGGTTCTACAAAGTATTGACTCAGGGGGCGGAATAATTACGCACACCCCACTTTGCAGTTATTGATTTGTAAAAAATGTTTGGAATCATGTATGATTTTCGTTCCATTTTTCATGTGTACACCACTTTGTATTGGTCTTTCACGTGGAATTCCAATAAAATTGAGTCATGTTTGTGGCAGTAATGTGACAAAATGTGGAAAACTTCAAGGGGGCCGAATACTTTTGCAAGCCACTGTATATCACATATGGACACTGATACAGATCTGGTGATTACAATGACAAATGTAAGATGATGAATAAAATGTATAACAGCGTGCAAGCTATGAAATGAACAACAAAATCCAAGACACAAAAGGGTAAGAGAGCCCTGCCCTTGCAATCTTATAATCTAAAGGAATTGGGGGGGGGGGGGGGGGGGATGAAGAGGTGGGGAGGTATGCGGTGTACATATAGGCACAGTGCCGGTTAAGGTTATCTAGTAATGAGTAAAACTTGAGTCATTGAAGGGGAATGGTCTAAGTTAGATCATATGCTAGTCGTAAAAAGTGAGTTTTGAGGGAGCATTTAAAGATTTCAAAGGTTGGAGAGTGACAGATGTGCTGTGGAAGGGCATTCCAGAAGAGGGGTGAGGCACGTGAGAAGTCTTGTATATGTGAATGCGAGGAGGTAATTCTAGAGGAGGGCAAAATAAGCTCCTGTGCAGATCTGAGATTGTGGTTGGGTCGGATCTGGAAACTAGTGAGGAGATACGGTACAGGGAGAGAGATTGTGGAGAGCTTTGTAGGTTAGGGTTAAGAGTTTAAAATGGATCCTCTTGGTAACTGGCAGCCAATGAAGAGCTTGACAGAGAGGAGCAGCGGAGGAAGCCCGAGAAGAGAGATGGATGAGACGAGCAGCCGAGTTCAGTACAGAATACTCTATCCTAAAGTAACACAGATATTCAGTTGTGATTTTATTTTTGAAAAGAAATACCTATATATATATATATATATATATATATATATATATATATATATATATATATATATATATATATATATATATATATATATATATATATATATATATACATTATTTATTTTATACACATTATTTTATAAAACATAGGAGTTCCACAACAATGGGCATACAGGACTGTGAGGCTAGGTTCACAGTGGAAGTTACAATACGTTCCCTGTAGAAATGAGTACTCAATGCCTTGGAAGGTAAAACTGGAGCTGTACATCAAAAGACTGTTGCCTTGCTTATAGTGAAGAATACAGTCAATGAAAGTATCCTTCACTGTACTGTTTATGTGTGCATTATGCTGTAAATGTACTGCATGCAGTGTGTTATGATGCTGTATGCCGTTATACTGCAAAGCACCAACTACACTGTGAACATTGCATAGGTGGTGTGGTTGGAAGGCAGCTGTTATACCACTGTGAATGTAGCCTGAAAGATTTCCATCAGGCAATGGATTGATCCGGGTAATGAAAATGAGCAGAGCTGTCCATACACTAGTAGATTAGTGGTAGATAAGGTAAAACATCATTATCTTCCAGATATTTACCAGGGTGTGTTCACACTATACATATATATGAGCATGTTCTCTCATCTGTGCATTGTAATGGATCACATTATCCATACAGTCTACAGTCCAGTTCTGGAGCACGTTACCATAGCAATAATGGGCAGAGTGTGCCTTGTGTTATGCCCATGTTGTAGTGCAGAAGTACGCAAGGCGCATAGTGTGTACTTAGCCTGCACTAGATATTAGAAAATGTTTCAGCAGAAATATTACCTAAAATAATAATAATCGTGTTGTATATCTGTGGATTCGTAACGCTCTACTGAATGTAAATAAGGAAATAGGAGATATCCTTTTCTTGATATGACCTCTGGGCACTGAGGGACTAACAATGCAGGAATCCTCCCAAATTATCTCTCCGTGAAGGGGAAACTTCCCCCTGTTACAATTAGACAAGGCTGGAATTTGCTTGTTATAGCTATTCCCAGCTACAGAGTGGGTTAAAACCCTGCGGCCCACTCAGGTCCTGGTCCTTTGTCTGTCTATTAAGGTGCCCATAGACCTAAAGATTATGTGCAGATTCGACAAAGAGTCAAATTTATTTCTAATCGAATCTGATTAGAGATAAATTTGTCTCTTGTCCATTCTGCCCATACACTACAGGCCGATTCCCGTCCGATTTCAGCATGAAATCTTCAGGGAATCGCCTGAGCCCGCTGCCCCCGCACCGCCGCTGCACCACAATTTATAAATGTGCCCTCGTGTGCATTTATACGTTACCTGTCCTGTTGCAGCCTCCACGCGGTGTCCCGTAACCTCCGGGCGGTATTCCGTATGCGCTACTGGCACATAGCGTCTAACGTAGTGGTGCTCAGCAGAGCTCGAATATTCGAGTAGCTCGAATATTCGAGCTCTTTTTCAGCTATCCGAGCTCGGTATTCGAGCTCCGAATAGCTGTAGCTATTCGAATGGGCTATCCGAGTACACTCGAATAGCCCATTCACTATTCGAGCTATTCGAGCAAACGGCGCTATTCGAGCTCGGTACCGAGCTCGAATAGCGTCATAGCCCAGATTGATGTCCTTAGAGCCAATCAGAGGGCTCCCAGGCCCTCTGACGGCAGCCAATCACAGAGGGGGACCCTGGCCAGCCCCTACCCTATAAATAGCGGCCGCCATGTTCCGTTTCTCCATGCTTGCCTGAGACTTGTACAGAGAGAGAGTTGCTTCTTTGTGCTTTGGCTTAGCAAGTGCTCTATTGTGATCATTTACCTAGCGTTTTTGCTCACCTACACCTGCCATATACACCTATATTGTTGTTAGTTAGATAGACATTGTATTTTAGTTAGTAGCTTGTGTGTTACATTAGAGACAGGCAGCTGCTGCAAGCTTACAGGTTTAGGCCTCAGGGGGGCCTTGCCTCTGTGGGCAGCTGTCCTCTGTTTATTTCTCTCATCTATACCAGTATTTCTGCTGTCCTTTACTAATAGTATTGTAGTTATACTGTACTAGGAGTAGGACACTCACTGACTGTCACTGTTTATAGGCTACTAGCTAGCTCCTGCGTGTGTGCACTCACTCACTGTCTGTGTGTACACACACTCTATTTCCTTCTGATTACTGATAGATTATTGTTAGTTAGTTGTACTTACTGTTACTACTTACTCTTACTGTACTAGGAGTCTAGGACACTCAGTCAGACAGTCACTGTGTTCATAGGCTACTAGCTCCTGCGTGCGGTCACTCACTGTCTGAGTGTACACACACCACCCACACTCCATTTCCTTCTGATCGCTGATTGATTATTGTAATTAGTTAGTTCTACTTACTGTTACTACTTACTCTTACTGTACTAGGAGTCTAGGACACTCAGTCACTGTGTGTTCATAGGCTACTAGCTCCTGCGTGCGGTCACTCACTGTCTGAGTGTACACACACCACCCACACTCCATTTCCTTCTGATCGCTGATTGATTATTGTAATTAGTTAGTTCTACTTACTGTTACTACTTACTCTTACTGTACTAGGAGTCTAGGACACTCAGTCACTGTGTTCATAGGCTACTAGCTCCTGCGTGCGGGCACTCACTGTCTGAGTGTACACACACCACCCACACTCCATTTCCTTCTGATCGCTGATTGATTATTGTAATTAGTTAGTTCTACTTACTGTTACTACTTACTCTTACTGTACTAGGAGTCTAGGACACTCAGTCACTGTGTGTTCATAGGCTACTAGCTCCTGCGTGCGGTCACTCACTGTCTGAGTGTACACACACCACCCACACTCCATTTCCTTCTGATCGCTGATTGATTATTGTAATTAGTTAGTTCTACTTACTGTTACTACTTACTCTTACTGTACTAGGAGTCTAGGACACTCAGTCACTGTGTTCATAGGCTACTAGCTCCTGCGTGCGGTCACTCACTGTCTGAGTGTACACACACCACCCACACTCCATTTCCTTCTGATCGCTGATTGATTATTGTAATTAGTTAGTTCTACTTACTGTTACTACTTACTCTTACTGTACTAGGAGTCTAGGACACTCAGTCACTGTGTTCATAGGCTACTAGCTCCTGCGTGCGGGCACTCACTGTCTGAGTGTACACACACCACCCACACTCCATTTCCTTCTGATCGCTGATTGATTATTGTAATTAGTTAGTTCTACTTACTGTTACTACTTACTCTTACTGTACTAGGAGTCTAGGACACTCAGTCACTGTGTGTTCATAGGCTACTAGCTCCTGCGTGCGGTCACTCACTGTCTGAGTGTACACACACCACCCACACTCCATTTCCTTCTGATCGCTGATTGATTATTGTAATTAGTTAGTTCTACTTACTGTTACTACTTACTCTTACTGTACTAGGAGTCTAGGACACTCAGTCACTGTGTGTTCATAGGCTACTAGCTCCTGCGTGCGGTCACTCACTGTCTGAGTGTACACACACCACCCACACTCCATTTCCTTCTGATCGCTGATTGATTATTGTAATTAGTTAGTTCTACTTACTGTTACTACTTACTCTTACTGTACTAGGAGTCTAGGACACTCAGTCACTGTGTTCATAGGCTACTAGCTCCTGCGTGCGGGCACTCACTGTCTGAGTGTACACACACCACCCACACTCCATTTCCTTCTGATCGCTGATTGATTATTGTAATTAGTTAGTTCTACTTACTGTTACTACTTACTCTTACTGTACTAGGAGTCTAGGACACTCAGTCACTGTGTGTTCATAGGCTACTAGCTCCTGCGTGCGGTCACTCACTGTCTGAGTGTACACACACCACCCACACTCCATTTCCTTCTGATCGCTGATTGATTATTGTAATTAGTTAGTTCTACTTACTGTTACTACTTACTCTTACTGTACTAGGAGTCTAGGACACTCAGTCACTGTGTTCATAGGCTACTAGCTCCTGCGTGCGGGCACTCACTGTCTGAGTGTACACACACCACCCACACTCCATTTCCTTCTGATCGCTGATTGATTATTGTAATTAGTTAGTTCTACTTACTGTTACTACTTACTCTTACTGTACTAGGAGTCTAGGACACTCAGTCACTGTGTTCATAGGCTACTAGCTCCTGCGTGCGGGCACTCACTGTCTGAGTGTACACACACTAAATTTACTTGTGATTACTACTGATTATTGTAACTGCTAGTTGTACTTCCTGACTGTTACTACTTACTTACTGTACTAGGGGACACTCACTCAGTCACCTCACCAACCAACCCACTCCATTAAAGTACCCCACTTTTCACCCGCCCTTTTAAAAAACTTTTGTCTATACGCCCAAAACATTGAAGATGTCTGGAAGTGGCAGCCAGCGCGGTTTGGGCAAGGGGAAGGGCAGCAAGGGAATCAGGAGGAGAGGGAGCAGCATTGTGGCAAGCCGCGGCCGCGGGCGCGCCACCATGCACAGTTCCGCAGCAGCAGCAGCAGCGTCAGTGGCTAACATTCCTCCCATAGCCACTGGCCGTGGACGCCTTGGGCGCCGCCCAGCAGGAGCATCTGCAACTCACGCTGCAGAGACACAGCAGCAGCAGCGTGTAGCACCTGCTCCCATTTTCCTCCAGCCGGGTCGGAAACGTCCCATTGAGGAAAAGGATGCAGACACTGTGGTGCAACTCATGACGGAGGATGAGCAGCCCGCCATCAGCTCTGCATCCGAGGCCTCCACCCTCACCACCACCACCACCCCTGTTCGCAGCAGCCGCCCAGCAGGGTCTGGGGAGGAGGCCAGTTCACCGTCACTCGCCGACCTGTCATTCAGCAGTCTTTTGACCCCAGGCATCATGAGTAAATTGTCTGCTGTTGTTGGCGATCTTGAGGAGGAGATGCTGATGGGCACTTTGGGGGATGAGGGATTGGACAGCAAGACTGTGGCGACAGTCAAGCAGCCCATCCATGCATCAGGAGAGGAGTTTGGGGGGTCCTCATCCCAGCAGGACATGTTTCAGGAGGGGGAGGATGATGATGACCCGGTGACAGACAGAGACTGGGTGCCACCACCTCCAGGGGATGTCGTCCTCAGCAGCTCTGAGGAGGAGGAGGAGGATGCGCTTGTGGGCCTTGCAAGGAGGCGCATCATTGCAAGCATTGGCAGCGTCCCACACCCTGCTGGTGTCTCAGGCTCAGCAGCAGCAGCATCAGCCAGTACCACCACCAGCCGCACCCAAGCCCCCCCCCCAACCACCACAGGGAGACAGGCAGCAGCGCTTCCATGCCGTAGGGGGATGTTTAAGTCACCAATCTGGCGATATTTCACCATGCCCACTGTGTACAGCAAGTACGCCACTTGCAACCACTGTCAGCGGAAGTTGAGCAGAGGTGCAGACCCCTTAAAGTTCTGCACCAGCTCGCTCATCAACCACCTTGCGGCTAAACATTTCCACCAGCATGAGGAGTTCCAGAGGCTGAAGGCATCTGGTGCTGGCAGTGGCACCACACCCATCACTGCACAGCCTTCAGCAGCAGCAACAGCAGCCACCCGCCCTCCTGCTCCTCCAGCAGCACCAGCAAGAGTGCGGAAACGCACTGCTCCTCCCCCCTCTGCAACTCCTGCCGCCGACACTGAGGCCTGTTCTGGCAGCCAGTCCTCAGTGGCCTCCTCCGCTGTGTCTGCTGATTCCCGTGTCAGCAAAAGGCCACGCCAGAGCCTTTTGAGCGAGTCCTTCCAGGGGGTGGTTAGGGCTCTGCCTCCCAGCAGCCGTCGCGTGCGGCAGCTGAACGGCTTGCTGGCACGGGCCATGTGCTCCCAACTCCTGCCGTACACGCTCGTGCAGGAGGGGAGCGACATTCGTGCGCTGCTTGCTTGCGCAGCCCCAGACTGGCAGCTCCCCAGCAGACACTTTTTCTCCCGCAAGGCCATTCCTGCACTGCACCGCTTTGTGATGGCCAATGTGGAGTTAGGGCTGGAGCACGCGGTTGGTGAAAGGGTCCACGTCACCATGGACTCCTGGAGCAGCCGCTTCGGGACAGGCCGCTACCTGTCCTTCACTGTCCACTGGGTCAGCTTGGTGGAAGGGGGTGAGGATGGGAGAGCAGCAGCGGGCACAGCAGCAGCAGCAACACAGTGGGTGGTGCCACCCCGCAGGCTCAGGGGAACTGCAGCAGGTTCCTCCGATCCTCTGCCATCCTCCGGCACACCTGGCCAAACCCCCCGCCTCAGCAGCAGCGTGAAGGCCCGCCACTGCCAAGCGCTGCTGCACTTGGTCAGCCTTGGGAAGACCAAGCTGACGGCAACCCATGTGTTGGCCAAACTCCAGGAGCAGGAGAGGATTTGGCTGACCCCCAGAGGCCTCAGAGTCGGAGAGGTGGTGGCCGACAATGGGGCCAATCTGGTTGCCGCAATACACAGGGGAAACCTGACCCACATCCCCTGTCTTGCCCACGTGCTGAACCTGGTGGTGCAGAAGTTCCTGCGCACCTACCAGGGGATGGGCGAACTGCTGGAAACGGCAAGGAATGTTGTGCGTCACTTCCGGCGCTCGGCTGCAGCCTGTGCGAGCCTGGAAGACGTGCAAAAGGAGCTGGATCTGCCACGCCATCGGCTGATCCTTGACGTTCCGACTCGCTGGAACTCCACCCTGGCGATGTTGGAGCGTCTGGTTGAACAGAGGCACGCTGTCAAACAGTACCTTGCCCTGGCCACTGTTTCCGCAGCTCTGAGAAGGGACAAGACCAGCAACTTCCCGTCCATCGTCCCCGATGATGACTGGAGGCACATGCAGCAGGTGTGCTTAGTGCTGGCTCCCTTCCTGCAGGCCACAAACATGGTGAGCAGGGACCATGCTATGGTCTGCGAGTGGGTGCCCCTGGTTTCTCTGCTGAACAGGGCCCTCGATGCTTTGCTGGAACAGGGAGCGGCAGCCTTGGACCAGCAGGAGCGGCAACCAGCTGCGCAGTCCACCTCTGAGGGGGAGGAGGACTTGGTGGAGGTCCCTGACCTGGCTGCTGATGAGGGGGATCAGCACAGCGCAGCTGAGTTGGTGCGGGGGTGGAGAGAGGATGAGGCAGCAGAGGAGGAGGATGAGGACAGCACTGACGTCGATGTGCCAGCAGACGTGGCCCACCTCTTCCCAATGGCAGCGCACATGCTGACGTGCCTGCGCAGGGACCCCAGGGTGATCCAGATGAAGCAGAGGGAGGACATCTGGATCAGCATGATGTTGGACCCACGCCTCAAGGGGAAGTTGAGCCAGTTCCTGCCGCCTGCAGGAGGAGACCCAGCGCAACAAATAAGGAGCTTGCAGCAGGCCCTTGTTGAGCGCTTGGAGGAAGCCTTCCCCCAGCCTTCCACCCCCACTGTCCAGCAGCCAGCACAGAGGCAGCAGCAGGTGCCTGCATCCAGCAGCAGCAAGCGCCCCACAGACCTGCTGTCTCTCAGCCACGAGCTCTACAGGACTGTAGAGGCTCCGGCAGCAGTGACTAGAGAGGAGATGCATGCAGCAGCATCCTCCTCCGGTCACAGCCAGCGCCTGACCCGCATGGTGGCTGACTACATGGGGTCGTACAGCGGGCTTGACAGCGATGCCCCTGTTGATCCCATGGAGTATTGGGTCAAGCGCATGGAGATCTGGAGCGAGCTGGCGCAGTACGCCCTGGAAGTGCTGTCCTGCCCCCCTTCCAGCGTGCTGTCCGAGCGCTGCTTCAGTGCAGCTGGTGGCGTGGTCACCGAGAAACGCTCACGTCTGTCTCACAAGTCTGTGGACAGACTGACGTTTCTCAAGATGAACCAGGCGTGGGTGGAAGGCGAGTTCCTGGCCCCTGTTGTCGGCGAGAGGGGGACATGAACTGGCTGCCGGAACCATCGTTAATGTGCCTTACCACCCTTTACCACCTCCTGGCTCCTGCTCACTAAGCCAGCCTGGTTCACTTTGACTATTACGTCGCCTGCAGCCACACATTTTACACCTACAGTGGGCTGCTGTGTACTGCCCTTCTGCTGTCTGTCTGTGTTTCCCACTGCCAGGGTACACAGATGATTTACCTTCTGCTGCCACTCTGCCACCAGCTATTACGTCAAACAATAGCTATATTGGTTGCAAAACCAAAAACCAAAAAACCATAAAAAAAAAAAAAAGGTTTAATTTTTCTGAGGTGCCCGGGTTGAAAACTGTGTTGTCCCAGTTGTGTATTGGACACAATGTGGGCTGCACGACCGCTGTCTGGGACCTCCTGTTGTGTTTATTTACAGCCCTGGTATCACCGCTAGGTACCAGGGCTATTATGTCACGCTGCCTACCTGCTGCCACACTCACACTGCTCCTCCATACCTCCTCCTGCTGCTGCTGCTGCTGTCTGTCTGTGTTTCCCACTGCCAGGGTACACAGATGATTTACCTTCTGCTGCCACTCTGCCACCAGCTATTACGTCAAACAATAGCTGCTCGCCTACTCCTCCATTCCTCCTCCTGCTGCTGCTGTCTGTCTGTCTGTGTTTCCCACTGCCAGGGTACACAGATGATTTACCTTCTGCTGCCACTCTGCCACCAGCTATTACGTCAAACAATAGCTATATTGGTTGCAAAACCAAAAACCAAAAAACCATAAAAAAAAAAAAAGGTTTAATTTTTCTGAGGTGCCCGGGTTGAAAACTGTGTTGTCCCAGTTGTGTATTGGACACAATGTGGGCTGCACGACCGCTGTCTGGGACCTCCTGTTGTGTTTATTTACAGCCCTGGTATCACCGCTAGGTACCAGGGCTATTATGTCACGCTGCCTACCTGCTGCCACACTCACACTGCTCCTCCATACCTCCTCCTGCTGCTGCTGCTGCTGTCTGTCTGTGTTTCCCACTGCCAGGGTACACAGATGATTTACCTTCTGCTGCCACTCTGCCACCAGCTATTACGTCAAACAATAGCTGCTCGCCTACTCCTCCATTCCTCCTCCTGCTGCTGCTGTCTGTCTGTCTGTGTTTCCCACTGCCAGGGTACACAGATGATTTACCTTCTGCTGCCACTCTGCCACCAGCTATTACGTCAAACAATAGCTATATTGGTTGCAAAACCAAAAACCAAAAAACCATAAAAAAAAAAAAGGTTTAATTTTTCTGAGGTGCCCGGGTTGAAAACTGTGTTGTCCCAGTTGTGTATTGGACACAATGTGGGCTGCACGACCGCTGTCTGGGACCTCCTGTTGTGTTTATTTACAGCCCTGGTATCACCGCTAGGTACCAGGGCTATTATGTCACGCTGCCTACCTGCTGCCACACTCACACTGCTCCTCCATACCTCCTCCTGCTGCTGCTGCTGCTGTCTGTCTGTGTTTCCCACTGCCAGGGTACACAGATGATTTACCTTCTGCTGCCACTCTGCCACCAGCTATTACGTCAAACAATAGCTGCTCGCCTACTCCTCCATTCCTCCTCCTGCTGCTGCTGTCTGTCTGTGTTTCCCACTGCCAGGGTACACAGATGATTTACCTTCTGCTGCCACTCTGCCACCAGCTATTACGTCAAACAATAGCTATATTGGTTGCAAAACCAAAAACCAAAAAACCATAAAAAAAAAAAAAGGTTTAATTTTTCTGAGGTGCCCGGGTTGAAAACTGTGTTGTCCCAGTTGTGTATTGGACACAATGTGGGCTGCACGACCGCTGTCTGGGACCTCCTGTTGTGTTTATTTACAGCCCTGGTATCACCGCTAGGTACCAGGGCTATTATGTCACGCTGCCTACCTGCTGCCACACTCACACTGCTCCTCCATACCTCCTCCTGCTGCTGCTGCTGCTGTCTGTCTGTGTTTCCCACTGCCAGGGTACACAGATGATTTACCTTCTGCTGCCACTCTGCCACCAGCTATTACGTCAAACAATAGCTGCTCGCCTACTCCTCCATTCCTCCTCCTGCTGCTGCTGTCTGTCTGTGTTTCCCACTGCCAGGGTACACAGATGATTTACCTTCTGCTGCCACTCTGCCACCAGCTATTACGTCAAACAATAGCTATATTGGTTGCAAAACCAAAAACCAAAAAACCATTAAAAAAAAAAAAAGGTTTAATTTTTCTGAGGTGCCCGGGTTGAAAACTGTGTTGTCCCAGTTGTGTATTGGACACAATGTGGGCTGCACGACCGCTGTCTGGGACCTCCTGTTGTGTTTATTTACAGCCCTGGTATCACCGCTAGGTACCAGGGCTATTATGTCACGGCGAGCTGCCTGCCTCATTGACTGCCTGCTGCCACACACTCATCCTCCTCCTCCTGCTGCTGAATTTACCTCCTGCTGTCTTTGTGTTTCCACTGCCAGGGAGCACATACAATGGCGCTTCCAACATGCGTGCGCCCACCAGCTATTTGTTACGCTCAAAAATAGATGCATTTCTTTAAAAAAAAATTGAAAAGAGAAATACGTGAAGAAGAATAAGACTATATTGAAAAGGAAGGAGAAGAAGAAGAAGAAGAAGAAGAAGAAGAAGAAGAAGAAGAAGAAGAAGAAGAAGAAGAAGAAGAAGAAGAAGAAGAAGAAGAAGAAGAAAGATAAAGAAGAAGAAGAACAAGTATATACAGTAACACTACTGAACAAAATTAAGGACACAACTTCTCTTTCCACATTTTTTTTTAAAGGAACATCCCCACATAATCACTTGCTGTTGTTACTTGGAAAAAAAGAGGTTTCTTGCATCATTCACCCTCAAAACAAGTGTTGGAAGCTATTTAAGGCCAATTCGAATAGTCAGCTCGAATAGTTAGCTCGAATACCGACTCGAATAGTGAGCTCGAAGTCCGAGGTCGAATCGAATAGTAAAAATTATTCGACTCGAATATTCGAATGACCTCGAATAATTTACTATTCGAATTCGACCAAACTCGAATTTTAAAAAGGGGTATTTGAGCACCACGTTGGCGCATAGCGTCTGACATCAGACCAGTCGTCGCTCGCTCGGAAATCGCCGCCGTACCGTCGCACACCCAACCAACCACCTTCGGCCCGACATCTTCCAGCATGCGCGATAGACAAAGCGACGAATTTCTGTCCCGAAATTTTGTCAGTCGGGCATGCACTTGGCGGCAACGATTTTCATACAATTCTATTATAAAATCGAATTGGATGATCGATCGGCCGCCAAGTCGCCTGATGTATGGGTACCTTTACTCAATACAAAGACTTTATCGGTTACTGAACTCCAATATGGTATTTTCAACTTTCAGACACTCTACCTCATTTTCACATCTCTTACTTAATTCTATCCCACCAAACTGTTCAGACGCCTATTTATTTGTCAGCCCCAATGTACACTTGTGTGTATAGTTTTATAATAAAACTAACGATTTCATTGTTCCAGTTTTGCCCTTGTAAGCTGATTATTCTGATCTATGCTAGAACTCTACGACCACCAGAAGAGACACACAACCACATTGTCTTATTTTTGTAAATTGTTGATTTGGCTCGTTAGGTTGCAATTAACCGTTTTTCCTTTTAGGGAGCTGCTCCGAGGTCTCATCACCTTGCTTCAATCCGTAGAGTGGTGGCAGCAAAATTGTTGTGACTTCCAGTGCGAAATCGATGGTGGATTCGCCCCCAGAAGTCTCCCATCTGAAATGATCACAAAATGGTAATAGAAATTAGCTTTAGTATATTCAGCCTTCTATATATAATAGAACAGCCCTTTCTTCATTTTGGTAAAGAAAGCAACAAATAAAGCTGCAAAATAAACCCAGATTTGATAGTTGGTATAACTAAATGTTCCATTTGTTTTCTATTGTAGCCTTATTACTGGTATATTTTCACAATGCCTGTATACTTCATTTATTAGAGCTTTCATTTTGCAGCCAGCAGCACTTGCTGAGGCCTGATCAGCATAGCTTTACTGGCAGTTAGGTAGTTAAACACGGCACAGTAACTTGATAGCAAGCAAAGCATGTCAATAAACAGCCAGAAGCCTCCATTACATTCGCCACCTCTATGTACAGCTTTCCATCCAGGATGTTTAGTAGTGAATGCAATATTAATGATTTACGCATGTATCTGTCAATACTGAAAGAGCTGACTGGAACGTGTTGGAGACAGATAAAAAGTGTCAACCTAGCATGATGGTAAAGGCTAGGCGTCTATGGATTCAAGTCGTCTCTACCGAAGGGGTTAGAGAAAGGACAGCGCTGCATATATCTCACCCAGGATGCAGAGTGCTTAGAAACCTGCACATGTGTCTTCAGCCTGCCAGAGATTCTGCAATGCAATCTCACTTGGATTATTGCATGCATGGTTAATGTCCTATTTCTTTTAGGCGGACAGTTTAGAACAGGGGTGTCAAACTTAATCAGGTAAGGGGCCGAAATCTAAAACCTAGTCTTAGGCCCGGTTCACATTAGGGTGTTTTTGTGGATCGCAACTGGAACGTATACTGTACAAACAGAACAGATGTGAAAGGATCCAATGTTAACCTATGGATCCATTCACATGCGTCCGTTGGTACAGATACGTTCCGTACGTTCCGGTCCCGGATCTAAAAATTGCTGCAGGCCCTAATTTTCCAGACCGTTCTGCCCAGCAGAACGGATCCGGACAAAAAGTGCTGCAGCATTGGGGCAATGGTAAAGGGAAGGTTTCTTCACACTAGTGAAGAAACAGACAATTCCACGGGGGATGGGGGCATGGGCCGACGCGAACCTGAGCGACGGGAGGGTACGGGAGGGTGAGGGAGGGTGCAGCAGCCGGGCGGGTGGGTGAGGGAGGGTTTATACATACCTAATATTTGGTATCAGCTGGCGGCCGGTAAAGGCTTCCGTCTTCTACCACGTCATGTGACTACATGACACGTCATGTGACTAGTCACATGACGTGCTGTGTAGTGACAGCCGAAGAAGAGGAAGCCTCTACCGCCGGCTTCTACAGAAGATTAGGAATGTATTTGCTGGCAAAATTGAGTGAAAACAGATCCGATCAATCACTGATCAGATCCATTTTCACTTTCCATTTTTAATGTGAACCGGGCCAAGGACAGAGCCATCCAGATCCGGTGAAGCGGAGACCGGATCCGCTCACCGGATCCTTTTGGCTCGAAACACTAATGTGAACTGGGCCTAAAGGTGGCCATACATCAGGATACGTGTCGGCCGATTTACCATCCGATTTGATGATTATAATCGGAGTCAGATGAGAATCGGTGCCGCCAAATGCATGCCCGATTGAGGATGCGACCAATTTTGGGCCGCAATTGGGCACATTAATCGGTCAGATATGCTGCAAGATGTCAGGCTGACTTGCTCGATTGGGTAATTTTTCCAAAATCCTGAAAAATACAGTTTTGCTAAACAGTAAATCTGTTTGGTTAAAGCAGACTTCTGAAGATGGCCATAGTGTATCAAATTTGGCAGATGTCAGCTTTGACATTACCTACTCTGCTGTGTCTTGACTTGTATTTTTGATATTTCAAAACATTAGGGTTTTGGAATTAGTGATTGCTCACACATTTCACAAGACTGTGCTTCTGCCCAGAGATTGGCTGAATTCCACAGTGAGGGGGTGGGATTTGAGGTCCCACCCCCTTACTTAACCAGGAAGTGGTGCAACAACCAGGAAGTGGTGCAGCAGCACAAACCTGTGACAGCAGTAAGGGACATTAAGATAAATTATTGTCATGGTTATTCTAATGGCAGTTCATATTATATTTTTAAGTTCACATACACATTAAAAAAAAATTATTTATGTTCTCTGTGTAGTTTCTTGGTATAACATCATCACTGCGACTGTATATATCACAGGTACATCTTGCTATACCGGTGCTTTATGCTTAATGAACACTGGAAGGAAAAAGGCAGAGGCATTGCCCAAAGGAACCAATTAGCAGTTAACTTACATTTATTATCTACAGAAGAAAAATGACAGTTTGTATGGGAAAGATCACTATATATAAAACAAATAGATGTCTGCAGTCTGTAAAGTTGCCATGTCTGAGAGTTTGCCATTCTGGGAATGATCACCAAACGCTGGATAGCGCACCAGCTTGTGCTCTGAGCAGAACTACCAATTAATGGGCACTTTCTTATCCCCCAGAAAGCTGCAGTAATCCAGGGGCTGACTGCAAAGATCCAGGCCATGCTGAAAAATCCCTGCAGATGGTGTTATTTATTCTGCGCTCCCCAATTATTGTGCTAATACTGCTGCATCACAAGGGAGGCTCGGAAAGTGCAGGATCAGAGCTTTACTCATCGCTGAACTACATTCATGGAACAACAAAATGCATTAACAAACAACTAAACAGATTTCCACGTGTCTCCACAATTAGCTGCTCTGTTTGCATATAATAATATATAATAATTGCTCTAACAGTGAGCGCATAGGATTGACTGTAAAGCCCTGTACACATGCTAGATGAAACTCCATAACGACCACCTCTGCTGAGTATCCAGTGTGTATACAGCAGCTCCGCCCCTTTAGCTGCTTGGCCAATGATCAGCCTGGTGGATAGCTTCAGCCTAGTGATGGCAGAGACCATTACATAGTTACATAGTTATTTGGGTTGAAAAAAGACATACGTCTATTGAGTTCAACCAGAAAATAAAGTACAACACCAGCCTGCTCCCTCAAATATCCCTGATGATCCAGCGGAAGGCGAAAAACCCTTACAAGGCATGGTCCAATTAGCCCAAAAGGGAAAAAATTCCTTCCCGACTCCAGATGGCAATCAGATAAAATCCCTGGATCAACATCACTGGGCATTACCTAGTAATTATAGCCATGGACAGGGCCGGTTTAAGCAACAATGGGGCCCCAGGGCAAAATTAACCTGGGGGGCCCCCCAACATATACCCCGGAACAAAAATCGGCATTAGGGGACCTTTTTTGCAGCTGGCATAGTCAGGGTGTGAAGTCCCAATCGGTCAAAGCTCCACATTCTGGCTATCCCAGACTGCATGGGGGACAAGGGGTTAAAAAGTTTCAGGAGGGGGGACCCCACCCCACATAATTTAAAAAAAAAAAATCCCACACTCTAAACATAAAAAAAAAATTGGGAAAATAGGAAAAAATGCCAGGGATCTTCATACAGCCATATTGCGGCTGTATAGCGATCCCTGGCCAAAGCGCTGCGGCTGCTTATAGACCCCCTGGAAACCCTGTCAGGAAATTTATTGCGCTTTCGTTTGATGCATGTAAAATTACACTACCGTTAGGTTTGCTACTAAAAGTTATATTTACCGCATTTAAAACTAAACTTTAAAATCGATTTTCTCAAAAACTATAAGGTCTTTTTGAAAAATGTTTTTTTCCTCTTATTCCTAATGATCTCCTTAACATATCCTGCAAATTTAGGGTTTCTAGCATCTAAGGTGGATTTGCTATTAACCATTAAAGTCGGCAGGTTTTTAAATGTGTTTTTTTTTCCTTTGAAACTTTAAAATCGATTTTCTCAAAAACTATAAGGCCGATTTGAAATTTTTTTTCCTCTTGTAGCCACTGGGGGCCCCTACAAGCTCTGGGGCCCTGGGGCAGCTGCCTACTTTGCCTTAATGGTAGCGCCGGCCCTGGCCATGGATGTCTTTCAATGCAAGGAAAGCATCTAAGTCTCCTTTAAATGCAGATATAGAATTAGCCATAACTATTTCCTGTGGCAATGCATTCCACATCTTAATCACTCTTACTGTAAAGGACCCTTTCCTAAATAAATGGCTAAAACATTTTTCCTCCAAGCACAGATCATGTCCTCTAGTCCTTTGAGAAGGCCTAGGGACGAAAAGCTCACTCGCAATTGTTCTCCCCACTTAACCGTCTCCTGTGTGACATCACTCCCGTGCCACTCTGTTGGCCCACTGGCTTCTGGGGATGGGGTAATGACTTTTCTGACTATTATTGCTTAAAGATCTAACATGCTGGATCATTAAACAACCTCGGGGTACACCTGCACTAACGCTGGATTTTTGTCCGAGATGGTCCTACCGGGCACGCCAGCCAAAAATAGTCTAGTGCTAGTACTGGCTTCTACTCTCCTCCTGCAATCTGTATAAACAAATATAGCCCCATACATGAACCGAGTTCCTCCTCCAGAGTGACCCTTGCCTTCTTGTATTAAAGTTTTTGAAACATTTTTTAAAACATATTGGGCCCTTCTATGCCCTTACCCTTCCTCGCCCAGATCTTGCGTGATTGTCCATTACAAAGGCATTGTTTACCCAGAGTAGAAGGTGTGGTGGTGGCTTTTTGGCATAGTTCCTGAAGTTTTGTCTGACATAGCATATCTCTTGTTAATGAACCACCAAATCCGTCTCTTTATGATTGTGCAACATAAAGTAAAAAAGACAAAGAGTCTAAAAACTGTTGTCACACATAATGGCCTTATTAAACCATTTTGAGACAGAAACAGTAAAACTTGAATTGATTAAAACTCATCCTCTACAACCATTAAAGGTTCATTTAACTTTAAACGTGTATTTTACCGTCTAATGGATGGGATACACATAGTGCGTCTCATGCTGTTACCTCGTCCTAGATAACACAGCTAAAAGATTACTAATATTTAAGTGGAGGCCAAGGCCGCTGGTGGAATTGCCAAGTAGTACTTTATCATGGATTTATGTATTTTGCAACATATCCTGCATACGTTATATGGAGCTTGTAGAACGTACAGGGATTGTCATCACCAGGGATAAACCCGCATTTAAGCACACCATCATTTTTGTGGTGAAAAGTATATTTTTCTCTTTCCATGTTTTCTCACTTCTTTTCATGTTCTCATGAGCACTAACATGAAGGAGCTCTGCTTGGAAGAAGATGAGTGTATTGAAAATAAATTGGGAACGATTTGACTTAGGTGTTGATGTGAAAATGTACCTGTGTACTAAAGACATGATTCACCAAGAGAACCAGAGATCATGATGAGGAGCCTAAAGTCGCTGTGCACATTTTGTTCATTATCAGAATCATTTTATTGACCAATCACGACCGGGTCATTCCTGAAACTGGTTTTAGATCAGAGTAAAGTAAAAGATAAATGAGAAATTAGTAAAATAAAAGTACAGTAAACATGATAAAAACAGCAAACAATAAAGTGCATAACAGCAGTGTTTCTCTAGACCATCCATCAATAACCGCAGCTGTTTTTTGGGGGGTTATGGCCTTAAGGGGGAGTGGCTCTGGATGGGGGAGGGCATGGAGAGAGTTCAGGAGGTTGACTGCAGAGGGGAGAACAAAAGAGTTCCTGTCCCTTGAGATCTTGGTGGAGATGGCCCGATGGATAATATCCAACAGGTCTGATGACCTGCCGGATAGATTCCCCGCTCGATCCCAACAATAGCGAGGAATCGAGCGGCTGATAAGGAGCGCCGGCGGGGACGAGCCCGGCATTAAATATGGCACTTTGACAAGTTTGCTGCTCTTTTCCCCGCTAACCACTCCATACAACTGCAACCATCCTGGTACAACAGATGTGCTTGCAGGCTGCAGGTCTTCAGTTAACAGTATTTACTCCATGACTTTCAATAACTGATAAGGCTGCAGAAGGGGAGGGTACAGAAGTGTAAATGAGGGAGAAGTAAAGCCTCTCCATGCTGAACCTAAGCTAGAAGGATCTATGCCTTTTCTAGCATAGGTCCAATGTCAGATATAATCCGATTATCCAACATAGGAAGAATGGATGCCACCAGGGGGCACTGTTGCCGGATAAAATCCGGTACAGCGTCAGCCCCTTTACATCAAAATGTCAGACACCTTGATCTCTGCTGGCACCCCTCTCCAAAACCATGCCACGTAATTTTGAGATAATATAAGTGCATTTGGCTAGTCATTAGAGGCAATGTTTATGTATTTAGTCCAGCATGGCATCACCCTATGTGGATCTGAAATTTTTATCCCCTACATTTTTATGTAGGCACTTGGGCAATAGGGGTCAAGCTACTTCACCATAAGGAGGTGCCAGCTTTGCCCCTTTCCCTAATATCGGGCCACCACCACGCTATACGCTCTAGCATGAGGGAGTAAAGACCCTCCGGATCCACATCGCTGCAGCTCTCGCTTGATCACCTGCGTTCCACCTGCACACCAGAAACAGTAAGTGCTGGGGGGGAGGAGGGGGCGTGGGCGATCCAAAAAAAAATGGATTGTCAAATTAAAACTTTATATGTAATGTCATCTACATAGTTACCCAATAAAAGGAACTGTTGGTAATTAAATTCATACTTTAGCCATGACTCTAAAGTAGTTAAACTAGTAATGGGATTGTTCTTCAGAAGTCCCTCTTTTATCTGTGGCACAAATCAACTGCTTTACTAGGTGTATTGCAACAGCCCTGGCGCTGTCTGGCGTCTCAGTGTTGCGCACTCTAGTGAAGTCTATGAGGGTAATGCACAGTTTTATCAGTATAGGAACTGACTTGCCTAATTATTGTTGTCCTTTGCATTGCTTTTGCACCGGTCTAATTACATTTGCTTCATATTTCTAAAACCACTTCCATTAATGATAAAATATAGAAAACTGATGCTCTGCAAATTGATGGAGAAGTTTTTCAGCCTATATAGCAGATGATGGCCCTTAAAAACTAAAGGAAATACTTGTATGAGGAAATGCATCAGCCAGTAAGGCTCCAACTGTTTTCATGCTTTCTTTTTAAATTAAGGGCTGGTTCAGACGGACGTTTGGAGGCGTTGCGTTTGCTGGCGTCGCGTTCAGCAGCGTTCGTGTGCGTTTGGATGCGGTCGCGTTTTTTCTTCCCGTAGAGGAACATTACCCGTCGCGGTTAACCTCCCCTGGAAGCTACATGTAGCTTCCAGGGGCTCCTTGAACGCCAGGGAAAATCGGGACCCAAACGCCGCGTTTGTGTAAACGCGCTTGAAAGCTTGGTACAAACGCTCCCATTCACTTGAATGGGAGCGTTTAACACCAAGCCCTGAACGCTGGCAGTAAACGCTCTGCAAGCGTCCGTCTGAACCAGCCCTAAGTTTGAAAATTAAAGGAGCCGTTAATTTTTTTGCATTAGGTATACTTTCACTTTTTCATCCATTCCTTAGATGCCGGTGGACCTGTTAACCACGTGAGGACCACAGTGTTAAACCCCCCTAAGACCAGGCCATTTTTCATAAATTGGGCCACTGCAGCTTCAAGGGCTCGCTACAGGGTCGAACAACTCATCACAAAAGTGATTCCTCCCTCCCCCCTTTTCTCCCCACCAACAGAGCCCTCTGTTGTTGGGGTCTGATCGCTCCCCCAATGTTTGTTTGTTTTTTTTACAAATACTTTTCTTATTTATTTTTTAACAAAAATGTGTATTTCTTTAATAATATTCCCTCCCCCTGTCAGCCTATTACCGCCGATCGCTTCCATGTCCCCCAGGGGGACAGCCGTGTCACACGGCTGTCCCCAGTACAGCGCTGCCTTAGATCGTAGCACTGTACAAGTATATTATACGGTGGTTTCGACGTCTAACAGTCTCTGAGCGTCGAACGCCAGTGAGAAACTGAAGACGCTCTCTCTCTCCTGCTAGCCCAATAGAAATCTGTTCATGCCAATCGTGGAGTGGTCCTGGGGCTGCCGCCGCGTTTACGCCAATTGGCGTGGAGCAGTTGGCAAGAAGTTAAAGGGAATCTGAAGTGAAAATAAACTTATGAAATAATAAATTGTATGTGTAGTACAGCTAGGAAATAGAACATTTGTAGCAAATAAATAAACAAGTCATATATTGTTTCCAGTACAGGAAGAGTTAAAGAGAACTCTGTACTCTAAAATTCTTACAATAAAAAGCATACCATTCTATTTATTATGTTTTCCTGGGCCCCTCTGTGCTGTCTCTGCCACTCCCTGCTGAGATCCTGGCTTGTAATTGCCAGTTTTAGGCAGTGTTTACAAACAAAAGACATGGCTGTTAACCAGAGTGTGATAGGCTGAAAGGAGCTCAGTCTGTGAGTCATACAGAGCCTGCAGGGGGTGTGGAGAGGGTGTGTATAGCATCTATCCTATCGCAAGCAGTGCAGCACATTCCTGCCTGAGTGCCTGAGCCCGACAAAGCCGTCAGAGGAAAGAAGATTAGATTATATAACAGAGATAATACAGCCACTGTGCAACTAGAAAAGGCTGCAGTAAAACAGACCACATTAGAACAGGTATAGGAACTTATAGGATAGAAGAAATAAGGCTGAAAATTTTGTTACAGAGTCTTTTTAAGAAATTTCAGTTGTTATCTATGCAATAGAGCTTCTCTGAGCTCCAGGACCAAATTGGACACTGATTTCTGGAGCACTAGATAAGGTTCAGTAAAAAGAGATCAAGGGTCATTAGCTCTGCAAATCACACTCTGTATTTTAAACTATAACACAGAGCAAACTGCAAATATGACAATATGATGCAATGCTATAAAAAATGCTATATACCTGAAAATAAAAATATGAGATTCTTTTCTTTGCTACTAATGTTCTATTCCTTATCCGTACAGCTAGCGGCACACATAACATAGCGTGAAAGGCTGCGCTTTATGTCATGTTTTATGTTAATGTTGTGTGCAGGTTTTTTTTTGTCTTTTTGCTGCATTTTTGGCGCGGTTGCGTAATTTTTTTTACCGCAGATGCGTTTTTTAAGAGTTTTGCGTGTGTTTTAATGCATTTGCAGTTCGCATATACAAAACACATATGCGTTTTGTATGCGTTTTTCTATTGCGTTTTATGCAAATCACCAGGAAGACAACAGGAAGCAGAAATACATCATAAAACAACTTTTTTTTTCAAAAAGTATAGAAAAATGCATGAAAAACGCATACCATTGCGTTTCTATTGACTGTCATTATGTGCGTTTTTGATGCGTCTATGAATATTATGCAACAAAACAAGCATTTTTAAAAAACGCAGGTTTGAAAACGCAAAGAAAACGCATATTCGCTTTTTCCTGTGGCCATAAAAGCACAGCGGAAGTTCAGGGTGGGGCCTGATAGACTTCTAGGGTGAGTAAAACTGTTCTGTCCTAGGTTTGCCTCATGTATCATTTGCAGCAAACAAAGAAGTGTACGTGTGACAGCTACACAGATTGTTAACAGCAGACTGCTATTTTTCCACACTCTACAATTCTCTGTCTATATTTGATACACTATCATCATGTAACATGTCTGCTCTGCTACCTGTGTTTGCTTGTAGTGGGATCTGTTAAGCGGAAAGAGGGATTGGACAAGCTGGGGGAGGATAGATAATGCAACATGCGACTTCTTGATCAACTTTCACACATTTGTTGTACAACTCTTGCACAACAAACAGTTAAAGTTCTACAATCTGAGCATAGCTATAAAAATGTAATTGTCCCCTGAGGCAGCCTGTAATATTTTAGCTTTAATTTTCCTTGTGAATGGTGAGAAAATACAGTCTCATCCCTGATTGGCTACAGTAGGCCTCTACCCTTTTCGGCTTTGTATCAGTATGTATGATGAAGATCCGTGCCTTAATGTGTACATTCACACACTCATTATGCTTACTTTACTAAGCAGCTGAACTGCACTGTGATGTTTGAGTTACATATAAAGAAAACAATAAACCACAAGAACGTAAACATATTCACTGCAGAAAGAAGATGTCACTGTTGTGTATCCTCGGGGTAAATATTTCCTTTAGTGCCGAAGTTTCCCTTTCCTCCGTCAGAGCTGGAATGGTCTGCATATTGAGCGAGCGGAGCATGCGAGGTTCCCAGTGTAAAGTGCTAGCACATGTGTCTCTGGATCACAGAGAAGCCTACAAGGCTCGCTAATGTTCCAACAAAACTGATTTATCATTGTGGTGTAAAAGACAGGGTGCATTGCTCAGACGAGAGGGAAGACACTGGAAGATGCATGGGAATTTAATGGTTTATATAAGACAGTGAATACAAGAAAAAGCACTCTGAGTCAAACCGCCTGAAGAGGACTTAGAGGTCACCGAAAGAAAAGAGACACAAATTAAAAACTGATGGAAGAAAATAGAAGTATAAAATTGTGAGCGAGAACACTTTGTAAACATCTGGGAAATGAAAGCGAGGGTAAAGTCTATGGCAGAAAACAGTGAAGTAGTAGAGAACCAATGTGCTTAAAGTGTACCTGAGACATTTCATTCACCACGCACAACGCTCCCGGATGCGGTAGTGTGACTGGGGCATACATGAGGCCTGGCCGTGCAGACGCTATGAAGCATGACTGGCCGCCTATGGGAATTATACCGGGGAAGACGTCGGAGGAATGGCGCTGCCCAGGAAGACAATGGCAGAGCCCAAAGTAATTTTTCGAATAGAAAATATTGTGTGAGAGGTGTCCCAAGATGGTAACTTAGCTGTATCCACTTGTCATACAGCAGCCACTGTAGTGTAGGGTATATCCTGGTTGCCGTATACAGTATATCAAAGTCACTCAGTGTCGCTATTCGATCCTCAGCAGATTGTCCCCATATGCCTCTTCCACCTCCAGAGATCCCACATGGATTTGCAGTATTCCTATATGTGCAGCTCAGTGTACAGGAAAAAGTAAAAAAAGGGGTCTCTCAGTGGAAAATTCAAACGGCAATTTTTATTCCAGTATAGGTGTACAAGAATGCCGTTAAAACCACTCACATTCAGAGGGTCCTACTCCAGTAGGGATCCTCTTGGCAAAAAGCACTTCCCACTCTATGTGGTACTAAACACAGTTACTTGCGATCACGTATGCAGCAGTGCCCGCTCTCGTCCCGACTAGTTCCGGCCTTCCGTCGTCATCAGGGGAGTGGTTTTAACTGCATGTGAGTGGTTTTAACTGCATTCTTGTACACCCATACTGGAATAAAAATTGCTGTTTGAATTTTCCACTGAGAGACCCCTTTTTTAAATTTTTCCTGTGCACTGAGCTGTACATATAGGAATACTGCAAATCCATGTGGGATCTCTGGAGGTGGAAGAGGCATATGGTGACAATTTGCTGAGGATCAAATAGCGCCACTGAGTGACTTTGATCCAAAGTCATTTTTGCCCATTTTAAAGCTGCTCAGTACTTTTTGGCTAGTTTAGTGACTGAGGCTGAAACCCTTCTCCACATACATGATCCTGAAACCAAGGAACAGTCAAAGGAATTTCAGAGGAAGTTCCACACTCAGGAATCGGCGTAAAGTCATGACATCCATTTTTTGGCAAAAAGATGGTATTCTGTAGGTGGACTTCCTACCTCAGGGTTCTAGTGTCACCAGACAGTATCATGCTAACATCCTAGACCAGCTGAAGGAGGCAAGACAAAACACCATGGAACACAGCGGCGTAGCTAAGGAGGTGTGGGCCCCGATGCAAGTTTTACAGTGGGGTCCCCTAAGCACAGTATACACAACAATTGATACGGCGCACCAAAACCTGCCAATGGCAACTACAGTGTCAGAGATGCAAGAAGGGGATGAAGAACAGTTTGTTAATGATTACCACAATTCAAAGTATCTATAGAAGTGATTATTACGAGCACAGGACCAATAGAGAGCTAATACTCTACTGTAGTTGAGGGAGAACCCCTTGGGGCCCCTCTGGCCCAAGGGCCCCGATGCGGTCGCAACCTCTGCAACCCCTATTGCTACGCCCCTGGTTCACTAAAGGAATCCAGGGGCGTTATTAGGATCCTCAGAGATCCGGGGCACTTTTGGACACTCCAGCCAGAAAATGGGTGTGGCCATGTAACAGAATGTGGGAGTGGTCAGGGGTGAAGCCAAATTTACATGAACTTAACAGCAGCCCCTCTCCATTAATACAAAAAAAATGCAGCATATCACATATATAGGCATTATCACTTAAACATAACTAGGCAGAGTTACCTGGCTTCTGCGCTGGCTGGTCTGGCTTTCTGCTGAGCAGGCTGGCATGCGACCAGGATATCTGGCAGTTCCCCCATAGCATTCCCTGTCTAGTGGATCCCCTCCCCCATGCTCCCCCGGGCCTCCCATTGAGGCACCACAACTCCCAGCATGCCCCCATAGAAGAACCACAGCTCCCTGCATGCCCCGATAAAGGCATCACAGCACCCAGCATGGCACTACAGCACCCAGTATGCCCACATAAGAAGCACCCAGCATAACCCCGATTGATGCACCACAACTCCCAGCATGGCCGCCATTAAGGCACCACAGCTGACTCAGCCTGGGAAACATCCGGGGCACCCCAGGGCCCAGGATAGATCCGGGGCACATGCCACTGATCTTTGGGGATAGCAACACCCCTGAAGGGATCCTTTTTTTTGCAGGACAATGCACCTGCACACACGGCCAATGTTATGACTGCTAAAATGAACCTTGATTAATAGGTCTACCATCCCCCCCTACTCACCTGACGTGGCGCCTTCATTATCTGTTCCCAAAATTGTGGAAACACCTGAAGGGGCAACATTTTGAGGACCCAACCAAAGGACTTCTATTTGAATGGTCTAGAGAAGCTGCAATGCTATACCACGTGCATCAGTCTCGAGGGGAATATGTGGGATAAATGTGTTATTTCATAACTCTGGCTCTCTCGCCTTCCACTGTTTCCCTTCTCCAATGATTGGGTTGTGCGTCAACACTCAGATATGGTGGACCTGAGCAGTGGCTATCAGTTTTTGCGATTGCACCTGATAGCCCCACCTCTTGTTTCCTCCCTAATTCTTTTTTGGGGTTATTTTTTTAGTAGAGTCAGGACACACTGAAAATCATGCTCACAAAAGTAGTGTCCACGGACGCTGAATCAGCGTCCAGCAGGTGGTGCTATCATTCTGACCGGACGTTGATTCAATGTCCGCGCTAACAAACCGTCCCGACGCGATCGAGCGCACCGGAGAGGGGAGATTAAGCTGTCATATGACAGCTGGCATCTCCCCTTAGTGATCAGCAGTCATCGTGTATGGCTGCTGATCACGTGATCACTACGATCGCTGTCAAATCGTAGTGATCACTTTGACAGCTGCGGCGGTAGGGGGGAAAAGAAGAGGATCCACTCACCTCCGTGCCGTTCCAGCGACGATCGGTGCTCCCTCTGCTCTGGCCGGCATCTCTGCTCCGTCTGACGTCAGCACCGGGTCCCGGCTTGATGACATCATCAAGCCGCGACCCGGACCTGAGCGTCATTTGCAGCGGAGATGCCGGCTGGAGAAGAGGTGGCTACTGCGGCTCATCGCTAGAGCCTGGAAGGTGAGTGATGGCTGCCAGCTACAGGGGGACACCTGCCTCCATGGGGGACGCCATGCCCAGCCAGCCACAGACAGGATCCCCCCAAACACGCCCCCCCCTCCATGCAAATTGCCCTGGTCCTTAAGGGGGGTTAGGCGGCCGGTCCTGAAGTGGTTAATGTAAGATTGCCCTAAAAAACAAAACAGCGCACAGCACTGTGTTTACTATGCGATTTTCTTCTGCTCCCATTGATTTAACCCAATTGCAAACGCACGTAAAATGCTGCAGGCAATACTTTTCTAACTGGGTTAAAATCGCATCACACCACTGTGAAAAGGGCACCACAATTACTTTGTTAATCACTGTGCCCTTGAGATCGGCAAAATGCATACGCTTCAATTATTTAATGGAAGCTCTTGCAGTGCAAATGGACCCTTATTCTCATGCACAGGATAAAACTTCTAAATAGTTAAAGTGAACTTCTTACTTTTCCCACAACCTCCCCTTACTGATGTTATGGTCTGTGCAGCCCTGGGCCTATCTCCCTTCATTGCTCTCCTGGTTAAAGTCAAAACTTCCTCTCTGCTCTAGAAGATAAGCATAATAACCTTTAATGAAATATATTTATTTGTTACAGCTGATACAAATCCTGCATTAAATCTGCAGTGTATCTACTTCCTGCTTTCATGGAAGCAGACACGGGGTTAACATCCTGTGTTCACAAATTAGCTGCTCTGCCATGGCAGAGGAGATTCCTGAGATGATAAAGCTGAGAGATCAAATTACAGTTGTGATTAACCACGGATGAGGGGGAATTAGACAGGTTAACCTCTCTAAATACATACAGTGTATTTCTCTCTGTTTTCCTTCTGTCCTGTGCAAGAGTTCAGGTCCACTTTAATTGTAGCTAGCTACCTATCCAGTGAAACATCGTCATGAAAGATGTATTGCCATGACTTGACTGTGTGCATTCAGGATGTTTGCATGGGAAGGTAGACATGTCACATATGTATATCTCCTATATAACCATACTGGGTTCCCTGCATGGAAACTAATGCAAACTACAGTAAAAATACATTTGCATCAGCGATGTCATAGTGGAAGACACAAACATGACACCGTGACCAGAACACAATCAATCATATACCAGCGGTGCTGCCTTTCCACACTTGCAGAACATGCAAACACCCATCCATGAAGAGACAGATTTATTAGTGGAATCTACACTGTCATCTTCCAGGACGGGACATAACATGCAGGGGTGTGCCACAAAACACCGGAGTTCTCATAGTATCCATTCATTCGGGGCTCTAATGAGAACCACATTTCTGAAGTGCAAGACCAATGGAATCAAAATATTATTTTTTCTTGCACTACATTTCTGACAGTGGCTGGATAACGTACTGGTTAAGGGCTCAGTCTCTGACAACTGGAGACCAGGGTTTGAATCTTGGCTCTTCCTGTTCTGTAAGCCAGCTAATATTCATTAAGGAGACCTTGGGCAAGACTCACTAACACTGCTACTGCCCTCTAGTGGCTGCAGCTTTGGTGCTTTGAGTCCGTCAGGAGAAAAGCACAATATACAGTAAATGTTCTGTGTCTTACCCACAACAACACTGTCCAGAGCCGTACGTAGATGTATGCCGTTGGTGAGTTTGATGCAGAGTGACGGCTCACAAAGCCTGCTCAAATCCCCGGCAGCGTAAAATACTATTCCCCCTCCGAGTCGTCGCAGCTCAGTGGGATATGTAATTCAGGGGGGGAGATGGGGGGGTGCAAAATACCATAACCACTATTACCACTGTAACAAAAGCACATCTTTTATTGTATTTCATCTCAGGGAGTTGTGGGTGAGACGGCGAGAGGGATCATCCCACTTGTACACATTCCGTTTTTATTCCCTTTGAGTGTAAATGGACAGATGTAGCAATAACGATATAAATCTATGGGCAGTTAGCGGAGCTAGAGAGAGGAATACCTGTAAAACCTGTAAAACAGCTGCAATTAAATTTGGGCCCAATTATAGCCGCAACTATGTCACGGAAAAAATAGCGGCAGAAGCGCTATTTTATCTGTTATTAACTTTAGTATTAGTACTCTGCAGCGGATAAAATAGTGGTTATGCTATGTTTTATCTACTACATAATTCAGAACACAGTGTTATATGGCGTACCTATAAGCTTCAGGACCCTTTCACACTGAGGCGGTGCGGTATTTTTACTGCACCCCACCGCCGTGCGATGACAGTCTATGGAGACTTTTATGTTGTGACGTTACAGGGCAACACGACAGAAGTGACGTTTTCGATGCATCCCCGACGCAGGTCAAGAACTACATTATCGTGCAGCTTCTGCCGAGTTGCGGTGATCCTGGAAGTCATGTTAGTCTATGGCGATGTGTGGATTTTTTTAAAAATACCAACGCGGCACGGCATTTTAACAATGCGCTTCCGCATACCCGAAGCAGGAAGTGACGGCAAGAGCGCATAACGACGTCACTTCCTGCTTTGCCGGTGGCCAGACAGGGGAACACCGTGCAATAGTGCAGTGTCACCTGAAGGCCTGTTTTTGGTGATGCGATGCGGTGCGTCAGGCGCAACGCACCGAATCGCTAATGTTGGTTTATGGTCTGAAACCAGCCTCGCCAATTTTTTTTACCATGCCTTAACCTAACTGATATCACCCTAAAATGTATCAGCTATACTAATCCCTTTATCGCTTATAGTAAAATGATCACCTATAGTATTGGGCGCAATAGTAGCATTGTCATAAAATAGTGTTACACCTGGGGGGTTCAGGTCGGTCTATGGTTAAGCTAGGTTCAGGGGAGTTCACTTAGGAATAGGCATGGGGGGGGGGGGGTGTTAAGGTTGGGAGCCCACTTTAGTGTTTGGTACCACCTGGGGGTCCTTATCATTTGGTACCACCTGGGGGTCTTTAGTGTTTGGTACCACCTGGAGGTCCTTAGTATTAGGTACCACCTGAGGGTGACTGATATCAATAGAGTATGAACTGCATAGGCCTTTATTCAATCTCCTTATTCTCCTAGGTCATATTTTCAGATTCTCTTTAAAATATCTTTTAAGCATTTTACAATTGAAAAAGTACCCAAAAGTTGGTGAAAAAGTACTATCAAAATTATTTGACGTATTTTCTTGCTTGCTGGTGGTTTAACCATCTTAGCGGTATGGACGAGCTCAGCTCGTCCATCACCGCCGATGGCTGCCGCTCAGGCCCTGCTGGGCCGATTTTGTTCAAATAAAGAGCAGCACACGCAGCCGGCACTTTGCCAGCCGCGTGTGCTGCCCGATCGCCGCCGCTCTGCGGCGATTCGCCGCGAGCAGCGGCGAAAGAGGGTCCCCCCAGCCGCCTGAGCCCAGCGTAGCCGGAACAAAAAGTTCCGGCCAGCGCTAAGGGCTGGATCGGAGGCGGCTGACGTCAGGACGTCGGCTGACGTCCATGACGTCACTCCGCTCGTCGCTATGGCGACGATCTAAGCAAAACAAGGAAGGCCGCTCATTGCGGCCTTCCTTGTTTATTCTGGGCGCCGGAGGCGATCGGAAGAACGCCTCCGGAGCGCCCTCTAGTGGGCTTTCATGCAGCCAACTTTCAGTTGGCTGCATGAAATAGTTTTTTTTTAATTTAAAAAAAACCCTCCCGCAGCCGCCCTGGCGATCTTAATAGAACGCCAGGGTGGTTAATAATAAAAACAAAAAAGGTTTGTCTGCCTCCTTCATATGGAAGGAAAGGTGTGATAAAAATAGCCACATTTGTTACAGGTAGTGGGGAATGATGGCCACATTTAGTGGATGCAGTGAGGGTTGAGGGGGAGGAGTTACAGGAACATGGCGGGAACAATCAACGCTTCACTGACATGTAGTCACACCTCTGGAACACAGTATTGCTTATGTATTCCTAGGGTTGGGGATCCCTTTAGGACATTACTACAGGGTCGCATGTTCTATAGTAATGCTTTTAAGTGCTTGGGTCATCTCAGCACATGTACAATATATAGACAGGAAGTATGCTGTTGCTGAGTCCGGGGAAATTGTGATGTGCGGGTACAAGATGTGTCAGCAGGTTCCATTTCATATCTGGTCTGCCATTTCTACATATGAAACAGCTCTGTAGTTTGTGATGGGCAGATCTGACATTCATTTTACAGTCTAGGGAAACAGTAAATAACTCACACAAATACTGATTTGTTTCCTGTGATCAAACCACCAGAAAATTACAATTATATTTCATACTAGAAAACAACCTAAACTTATCAATTATTATGATTTAACAGAGGTTATGGAACAATGTAATGAAAAGCAATCCATCTTCAATTATGTAGACCTGCGTTCCATCTGTTGTGTATGAATGAGACAAATAAACTCGGAGTAAAAGAGCCTAAATTGCAACTTATTAAAGGAGATGTAGAGAAAGAAAAAGGCAGATCCGTATTACTGTTTCCATTGGCTGCTCATCAGGAAAGATTTGAACCCATTTATTCTGGGGGAAATATAAAGGCAGGAAACTGGTGAACATAAACGTTACCCATGGTGGAGCAGTGGTCAGCATTGCTGCATTATAATTTAGGAATTTCTTAAATACAGGCACAGGGACGGATCGGGGGGGGGGGGGTTCCAGACGGGTCTCTTGCCCCAGGCGCAGTTTGTTGAATTCTTAAAAAGGCGGCAACATTTGGATGGGGAATGGCAGTTTAGGCGCCAAAACCTGATCTTTAGGCACCAAAGCCTGACCATTAGGCGCCAAAACTGGATGGGGAATGGCAGTTTAGGTGCCAAAACCTGACCTTGCCCCAGGCGCAACTTGGTCTAGATCCGTCCCTGTACAGGCAGTTCCTGACTTGCGAATGTCCACCGTTATGAACGGCATAGATTCCATGATTTTGTGGGAACAAGTAAAACATTTTTGACGCCAGCGATTTTTGATTTTTTTGCGCGTTTTTCTCCCCCTTCCGGCGCTCCACTGTGCGCTACTATTTTGTATTAAATGCTTTTTCAAAGCAGTTTTGCAGAGTGCTTTGCTCACAAATCCCTTTATCTGGCGATTATTCCGGCGATAGCGTTTGCACTTTTAAGAATAAATACATTGCATTTATTCTTTTTCGGGTCAAAGAGTTCACTTCCTGACTTACATGAGGAAGTGAACTCATTGACCCGGAAAATAATAAATACAATGTATTCTTAAAAGCGCAAACGCTATCACCAGAATAGTCGCCGGATAAAGGGATTTGTGAGCATTTTGAGTTTTTCCTAAACCTTCCATTGTAATCGCCCCTAAAATGGTACATGCATCACTTTGCTGAGCGGAAAGCAGACTAAACGCACTGATATGAACTGTCCCATAAGGATTCATTGCACTAGCGATTTCAGGGCATTTTTAAAAATCACCAGTGCTCAAAAAAACCTGCAAAACGCCCTAGATATGAACAAGCCCTTCGTTTTTTGAAAAATCGATAAATTAAAAGAAAAAATGACTTTTAAACTTGTACAAGCAGGTACAGAGGTCAGAGGTGACACAGAGGGGGACACTGGAGGCACTGGAGGGCACAGATGAGGTACAGGCGACAGAGATGGCACGCTGTTCCGATTTAAGATAAGACCTACAGTCCCTATGTCGTTTCTTAACCACAGACTAGCTGTACTGTATGTTGACATGTACGGCGCACAGGTTGACATGTACGGCGAAGACACATCGGGGAGTTTTCATGTATAGTATTTGTAAGTTTCACTGGGCATGCAATTTTAATCTAAAATTATATAAATCCTGCGATCGAGTCTATCGAATACACATCCTGTCGATTTGACTGCTGCATTTCTCAGCTACATGCAATTTGCATGAAATTTGAATTATTTGCATTTCACTGTCCATCTAATGGCCCCCTACAGATAAACTCTCACCCTGCAAACTCTGGATCATTCTCTCATTCTTTCCTCCAGAAACCTGCTAGTTTCTAAAGGTCCGTACACACACCGGACTGGAGGCAACGACGGGTCCGTCGTCACCTTCCGCTGGGTGGGCGTTCCAACGACAGTCCAGCGTGTGTACGCACTGTCGGCGGACTGATACGGCTGTTTCTGAGTGATCCGCCGGGCGGATCGCTCAAAAGCAGCCTTATCAGTCTGCTGACAGTGCGTACACACGCCGGACTGTCGTTGGAACGCCCACCCAGCGGGAGGTGACGACGGACCCGTCGTTGCCTCCAGTCCGGCGTGTGTACGGACCTTTAGTGTTATTCTGTATCTTTTTGTTGGAGATCTTTGGGCAGTTTCAGACCATTCTAGTGTGTTTCTAGCAAGTTAAACTGGAATAAAACTCTTACATAACATTCAATAAAAAAATGTGTTTTCCTATTTGTTATTAGAAGCTATTAGAGCGTTGTGCCATGTTAGCCATCAGTAAAAACAAGAAGTTTTGAATCAGGATCATACCATTTATTGGCCCAGGAATGTGCGGTACTATGGCCTCAATTCACTAAGCCGTTTAGACTAGTCTACTGATGGTTTGTAGTCTACTGATAGTTTGGTGTAAATCAGTTGTATCAAAAGGGAATAATAATTACCAAATATTTTAGACCTGTTTTTAGACCTGGTCTAAAACATTTGGTAATTAGGTCGGTAAAGCAGGGGAAATGAACAAAAAGATGCAATTCACAAATGAGTAGCTATGACTGACAGAAATCAGCTGGTCTAATCTCTGTCAGAAAAAGTGGGTGTGGTTACTCCTTGTTTGCCTTTGTGAATTGCATCTTTTGATCATTTCCTCTGCTTTATCGCCCTAATTACCGAATGTTTATAGCCCCATCTACACGATGGGACATTGCAGCGATCCGGTGGCTCGATTAGCCGCCGGATCGCCTCTTCCACATGCCCGCCGCGTCCCCGCTCGCCGCGCGTGCGCCTGCATCAATACCCGCTCGATTCCCGCTCGTCCCCGCGCCGCTTATCTTCCGCTCGATTCCCTGCCATTGTCCCCTAGCGGGGAGCGAGCAGGGAATCGGCGGAAGCAAGATCCGTCCTGTCGGATCTTATCAATCGAGCCGCATTAGCAGCTCGATTGATAAGGAGCATCGCGGCCGCATCTACGCGTGTAGATGCGGCTTTAGACCAGGTCTAAAAACAGATCGAAAACATTACACCAAACCATCAGCAGACTAAAAACCATCTAAACTGCTTAGTGAATTGAGGCCATTGTGGTATTGGTGATCTTACTGGTGAACTTATCTATTTAGCTAGAATGCCTGTGAACCTTCCTGAAGTGGCAATTAAGGCATCTAGTTACATTGATTTATGTTTGCAAAAGAATGTCTCTCCTCTGTATGTCCAATGTATACAAGTACGTTTTTTTAAATCCTTTCAGTATATGCAGGAACCAAGTCCAATGAAGGCTTATTATTAGCCAAAAGCTTACTTGTAATTTATCGCTAAGTTAACCAATAAATGGTATCACCCTGATTCAAAACATACTTTTTATTACCCATACAGCTGATGCCTGAGAGAGCTGATTGCTGTGATTGGCTGTTAAGGGGAGGAAGGGAGGGAGAGATAAATAAATAAAAAATAAGCGTTTTTATTAAGAAAAAAATAAATTCCATTTTTTTTTTAACCACTTGAGGACCGTGGGCTTTACCCTCCTTAAGGACCAGGCACTTTTTTTCCATTCAGACCACTGCAGCTTTCACGGTTTATTGCTCGCTCATACAACCTACCACCTAAATGAATTTTGGCTCCTTTTCTTGTCACTAATAAAGCTTTCTTTTGGTGCTATTTGATTGCTGCTGTGATTTTTACTTTTTATTATATTTATCAAAAAAGACATGAATTTTGGCAAAAAAATGATTTTTTTTACTTTCTGTGCTGACATTTTTCAAATAAAGTAAAATTTCTGTATACATGCAGCGCGAAAAATGTGGACAAACATGTTTTTGATTAAAAAAACCCCCATTCAGTGTATATTTATTGGTTTGGGTAAAAGTTATAGCGTTTACAAACTATGGTGCAAAAAGTGAATTTTCCCATTTTCAAGCATCTATGACTTTTCTGACCACCTGACATGTTTCATGAGGGGCTAGAATTCCAGAATAGTATAAATACCCCCCAATTGACCCCATTTTGGAAAGAAGACATGCCAAAGTATTCACTGAGAGGCATAGTGAGTTCATAGAAGATATTAATTTTTGTCACAAGTAAGCGGAAAATGACACTTTGTGACAAAAAAAAAAAAAAGTTTCCATTTCTTCTTGTGAGGAAACGCGGAAAAGCCGCCGTCTCTCGAGGTGAGGCGGCTGTTTCCGCGTCCAGCATGGCGTCACAACGCGGAAAAAACGCCGCATGCCGCATGGGCAGTGCGGCGGAGTCCGCATTGGTAGCGGCGGAGTCCGCGTCGGAGGCGGCCCCCGCACTGGATGCATTGCATGGCAGTGCTGGTGTGGCTGGGACTGATGGTCCACCAGGATTCAGACTTACACGCGCACGAGCACAGAGGCAGAGTTTAAATAGCAGTTAGAAGGGTGTCGGCTGACCAGCTGGGTCAGCTGACAAATTCCACTGCTCTCATTGGACCAGCAATTAGGGAGGTCCTGGAAAGGTCCTAGAGTATATATACTGCTGGTTGTTCACTTGCTCTTTGTCTGGCGTGCGATCACATATGTGGGAGCACCCAGATCCGTAGTCAGATCCTTAAGTGTGCCGGGACCAGCTGGAGCTGTAATCCTACACTTAGCTAGATTCTGTTGATAGCTAAAGTACTAGTTTGATTGTGATTATATGTTATGACTTTTGCCTGCTTTGACTATCCTCCTGAACTCTGATCTTGTACCTCGATATTTCTGATACTCTGTTGCCGAACCCCGGCTCGTTCCTTGACTCTGTTTCTGCCTCCTGATTTTGTACCCCGATATATCTGATACCTCGTTGCTGAACCCTGCCTGTACTTTGACTCCGCCTTTGCCTCCTGATCTTGTACTTTATCTGTCCGTGTGTGTACGACCTGGCTTGTCCGACCTCGAGAACCGACCTTACCGTTAGAGGCGGTTCCTCGCTCTGTTAGCGATCCTTCCTCCTGAGGGTCACTTTCAGATATACCTTCCTACTGTCAGTCTGACTCCTCCCGTCTTGGAGAGCAGGTCTGCGGAAGGAATCTGTGCAGTACTCCTTGCTGCATTGAGGCCTTGTCCTCTAAGTGTTACTGTTACACCAAACACTACACTCTACTCAGGTGAACAGAGGTTAGTTTGTATATCGGATTATCGGTGAGACTGCAGATCACTTATAATCTGGTATATATCTGTATTTCCGGTGATACTGCAGATCACCGGTAATCAGATACTCTCTGCGCCCACCGATCGTTACAGAACGCCAGACCAAAATACAAAATGGACGCAAACACTGATTGTCTTGGTGTACTTGCCGCTTCGGTGAACAACATTAATCAAGTACTGGGCACTCACATAACTCTTATTGATGCCCTATCAGGGTCTGTACAAACCCTCCAGACATCAGTGGATCATGTGCGATCCTCTCCTAGCTCTGACATACGTATGCCTGTACCTGAAAGCTTTTCCGGCCACAGATCTGACTTCCGGAATTTTAGGAGTAGGGTGTTGTCCTATTTTGAGTTGAGACCCCAATCTTCGGGTACTGAGACCCAGAGGGTCACGTTTATTAAAACTTTGTTGTCCGGCGACTCCCAGTCTTGGGCGTATAGCCTGCCCGCCGGAGACAAAGCTCTTACCTCTGTAGAGGAATTTTTTAAAGCTATGGCGGTAATTTACGACGATCCGGACCTTGCCTCGACTTCTGAGCGGAAGCTCAAGCTTTTGCGTCAAGGCGAAGGTCCGGTCGAAGATTACGCGGCCGAGTTTAGGAGGTGGTCAGTTACGGCCAGGTGGGACACCTATGCCCTATTAGATCATTTCTTGTCAGGGCTGTCCGATGAGGTCTCTGATTTGATGTTAAGCCAGCCCGAGCCCAGAACAGTCGATGAGGCCATCTCAGCGGCCATCCGAATCGACCGCAGGCTGCGCTACCAAAAACAGACCAGGGGTAGTTCCCGTCTCAGAGGGGTATCTTACACCACGGTCCCAGTGACTCCACCTACTACTATTTCACCTTCTCCTGTCGTGCCTCCTTCCGAGCCGATGCAGATTGCTCGGTCAAAATTAACCCAGGTAGAGCGAAGACGGAGAATGACCGAACAGCTGTGTTTGTACTGCGGTGAAGGGGGGCATATAGTACAGAACTGCCCCAATAAGCCGGGAAAACGCTGCCGCTTAGGAGTGGTGGGGGGTAACACCCTGGGCGTCCGACTTTTACCCCTAGAAGAAAAACGATTGCTTCTTCCCTGTACTGTTACATGGGAAGATAAGACTGAGGTCACGGAAGCCTTTATCGATTCAGGCTCCGCGGCAAATTTTATGGATTCGGAGTTTGCTAAGAGATTGTGTATTCCGCTCACACCAGTACAACCACCCATCCAGGTTACGGCAGTGGATGACTCTCCTCTGCAAGGGAATCACCCACTGTCTCAGACACCAGAGGTGGGGGTCACCATAGGGGTACTGCACTGGGAAAAGTTACAGTTCTTTGTGTTGCATATGACAACCTCCACCATTATACTCGGCATGCCATGGTTGCACCTTCATTCTCCACACATTGATTGGGCCACCGGCCAACTAATTTCTTGGTCAGCACACTGCTTTCAGCGATGTTTAGGGAAGGTGACATTGGGCCAAACCAGGGTTCATGTTCAGGGGGTACCTGAGCAATATGTGGAATATTCTGATGTATTCTGTCCCAAGGCTGCAGACAAGTTACCCCCACATCGCTCTTTCGATTGCCCCATTGATATACGTTCAGGTTGTATGCCCCCTCGGGGTCATTTGTACAATTTATCTGGGCCAGAGAAATTGGCTATGAAGGAATATATCCGTGACAATTTAGCCAAAGGCTTCATCCGGCCGTCCCGATCGCCTGCTGGAGCAGGTTTCTTTTTCGTTAAAAAGAAAGACGGGGGCCTGCGGCCCTGTATTGATTACCGGGGACTAAATAAGATCACGGTAAAGAATCGCTATCCGTTACCCCTGATAGACGATTTATTTACGCAGGTCACCGATGCTAAGATCTTCTCAAAGCTGGATTTACGGGGCGCGTACAACCTGGTGCGCATTAGAAAGGGCGATGAGTGGAAAACGGCCTTTAACACGCCAGACGGGCATTACGAGTATCTGGTGATGCCCTTTGGGTTATGTAATGCCCCGGCCGTTTTCCAGGAACTCATCAACGAGGTCTTCAGAGAGGTGTTGGGGAGATTTGTGCTGGTCTATCTAGACGATATACTTGTTTTCTCCAACAACCTCTCTGAGCACAGAATACATGTGAAATTTGTACTCAACAAATTAAGACAAAACTCACTTTATGCTAAGATTGAGAAGTGTATTTTTGAAGTCACATCTGTCGCCTTTCTGGGGTACATAATTTCCACCACGGGCCTGTCTATGGACCCCGCCAAAGTCTCCGCTGTTTTGGAATGGCCTCAGCCGGTTGGGTTGAAGTCTTTACAGCGGTTTTTAGGCTTTGCGAATTATTATAGAAGGTTCATAAAGGGGTATTCCACGGTTATCGCACCCCTCACCTGTCTTACGAAAAAAGGGGCAGATACCACCCACTGGTCTCCTGATGCATTAAGTGCTTTCTCCACTTTAAAAGATTTGTTTTGTTCCGCACCCATCCTGAGACATGTAGACACCTCTTATCCTTTTATTGTTGAGGTAGACGCCTCGGAGGTTGGGGTAGGGGCTGTGCTGTCTCAGCGGTCAGGCTTGCAGGGAAGGCTACACCCTTGTGCGTATTTCTCTCGTAGGTTCTCTCCGGCAGAGAGAAACTACGATATAGGCAACAGAGAGCTCTTAGCCATTAAACTTGCCTTTGAGGAGTGGCGTCACTGGCTGGAAGGAGCAGAACATACAATTACTGTATACACGGATCACAAGAATCTAGAATACATCGAGGGGGCTAAGAGATTAAGTCCCCGTCAGGCTCGATGGTCTTTGTTTTTTTCGAGGTTCAGGTTCATAATTACGTATACCCCGGGTAGCAAGAACATTAAGGCAGATGCCCTGTCCAGATGCTTTGAGTTGGAGACAGCACAGCCTTCTGCCCCAGAGACCATTGTCCCACAAAATTTGGTGCTGGCCGTAACAGAGACTTGGGAAGACTGGACAGAGACATTGAGTCCTTTTCAGCAGGATGTCCCTGAGGGGAAGCCTGAGGGGGTTTTATTTGTGCCTCTGCCATTCCGTCTCCGGGTGCTACAGATATTCCATTCACACAAGAATGCGGGACATCCTGGGGCATCTAGAACGCAGGATCTTGTGGCCAGGTGCGCTTGGTGGCCGTCTCTGGCAGCCGACTGCAAAGAATTTGTTAAGGATTGTGCGGTATGTGCTAAAAGCAAACCCTCCCGGCTGGCACCTGTAGGGAAGTTGCAGCCTTTACCCACCCCGAATGAACCATGGACCCACTTGTCCATGGATTTTGTGGGTGAGCTTCCCAGATCAGAGGGCATGTCGGTCATTTGGGTGGTAGTCGACCGCTTCAGCAAGATGGCCCATTTTGTGCCCTTGAAAGGACTCCCCTCGGCCCAGGAATTGGCCGACTTGTTTATCAAACACGTGTTCCGGTTACACGGCATTCCGGAAAACATAGTGTCCGATCGGGGAGTCCAATTCGTATCTAAATTCTGGAGGGCATTCTGTCATCAAATGGGCATGAAGCTGTCGTTTTCATCGGGCTACCACCCACAGACCAACGGTCAGACGGAGAGGGTCAACCAGTCGTTAGAGCAGTTTTTGAGATGCTACGTTGCAGAGGCGCAGAATGACTGGGTCAAATTTCTGCCCTTTGCAGAATTTGCACAAAACAATTTGAAAAGTTCTTCCACTGGATTTTCTCCGTTCCAGGTTGTGTCTGGAAGATTGCCCAAATTTTCACCGTTACCAGTGGCCTCCACTCCGTTTCCAGCTCTGGAGGCTTGGCAAAGGTCTTTTAAAGACATTTGGCGGACGGTGAGAGACAGTTTGGAAAAGGCGTTTCTGAGTCAGAAGGGTCAAGCTGACAAGAAACGGTCTTTGGAGTGGAGATTCCAACCAGGAGACTTGGTTTGGGTATCCACACGTCACTTGGCCCTGAAACAGCCCTCAGACAAGTTGGGTCCCAGGTTTGTCGGGCCTTTCCCGATAGCCAGAAGGATCAACAACGTCACTTACGCGGTTGATCTTCCCGCTAGCATGCGTGGGGTAAGGTCCTTCCACGTATCCCTGCTTAAGCCAGCAGTCCATGTGGGTCCCACTCCTCCTCCTCCTGTGTTGGTAGATGACCAACCTGAGTACGAGGTAGAAAAGATTTTAGATTCACGCGTTGTACAAAACTCGGTACAATATCTCGTACATTGGAAAGGGTACGGCATTGAGGAGAGACAATGGGTACCGGGGAGTCGCATGCATGCGGACGAATTAAGGAGGGAATTTCACGCCTTACATCCCGAGAAACCTGGTAGGAGTTGTCCGGAGTCCACTCCTCGGGAGGGGGGTACTGTGAGGAAACGCGGAAAAGCCGCCGTCTCTCGAGGTGAGGCGGCTGTTTCCGCGTCCAGCATGGCGTCACAACGCGGAAAAAACGCCGCATGCCGCATGGGCAGTGTGGCGGAGTCCGCATTGGTAGCGGCGGAGTCCGCGTCGGAGGCGGCCCCCGCACTGGATGCATTGCATGGCAGTGCTGGTGTGGCTGGGACTGATGGTCCACCAGGATTCAGACTTACACGCGCGCGAGCACAGAGGCAGAGTTTAAATAGCAGTTAGAAGGGTGTCGGCTGACCAGCTGGGTCAGCTGACAAATTCCACTGCTCTCATTGGACCAGCAATTAGGGAGGTCCTGGAAAGGTCCTAGAGTATATATACTGCTGGTTGTTCACTTGCTCTTTGTCTGGCGTGCGATCACATATGTGGGAGCACCCAGATCCGTAGTCAGATCCTTAAGTGTGCCGGGACCAGCTGGAGCTGTAATCCTACACTTAGCTAGATTCTGTTGATAGCTAAAGTACTAGTTTGATTGTGATTATATGTTATGACTTTTGCCTGCTTTGACTATCCTCCTGAACTCTGATCTTGTACCTCGATATTTCTGATACTCTGTTGCCGAACCCCGGCTCGTTCCTTGACTCTGTTTCTGCCTCCTGATTTTGTACCCCGATATATCTGATACCTCGTTGCTGAACCCTGCCTGTACTTTGACTCCGCCTTTGCCTCCTGATCTTGTACTTTATCTGTCCGTGTGTGTACGACCTGGCTTGTCCGACCTCGAGAACCGACCTTACCGTTAGAGGCGGTTCCTCGCTCTGTTAGCGATCCTTCCTCCTGAGGGTCACTTTCAGATATACCTTCCTACTGTCAGTCTGACTCCTCCCGTCTTGGAGAGCAGGTCTGCGGAAGGAATCTGTGCAGTACTCCTTGCTGCACTGAGGCCTTGTCCTCTAAGTGTTACTGTTACACCAAACACTACACTCTACTCAGGTGAACAGAGGTTAGTTTGTATATCGGATTATCGGTGAGACTGCAGATCACTTATAATCTGGTATATATCTGTATTTCCGGTGATACTACAGATCACCGGTAATCAGATACTCTCTGCGCCCACCGATCGTTACACTTCTAACTTGCGACAAATAAAAATGAAATCTGCCACGGACTCACCATGCCCCTCTCTGAATACCTTGAAGTGTCTACTTTCCAAAATGGGGTCATTTGTGGGGTGTGTTTACTGTCCTCGTATTTTGGGGGGTGCTAATTTGTAAGCACCCCTGTAAAGCCTAAAGGTGCTCATTGGACTTTGGGCCCCTTAGCGCAGTTAGGCTGCAAAAATGTGCCACACATGTGGTATTGCCGTACTCAGGAGAAGTAGTATAATGTGTTTTGGGGTGTATTTTTACACATACCGATGCTGGGTGGGAGAAATATCTCTGTAAATGACAATTTTTTTATTTTTTTTACACACAATTGTCCATTTACAGAGATCTTTCTCCCACTCAGCATGGGTATGTGTAAAAATACACCCCAAAACACATTATACTACTTCTCCTGAGTACGGCGATACCACATGTGTGGCACTTTTTTGCACCCTAACTGCGCTAAGGGGCCCAAAGTCCAATGAGTGCCTTTAGGATTTCACAGGTCATTTTGAGAAATTTCGTTTCAAGACTACTCCTCACGGTTTAGGGCCCCTAAAATGCCAGGACAGTATAGGAACCCCACAAATGACCCCATTTTAGAAAGAAGACACCCCAAGGTATTCCGTTAGTAGTACGGTGAGTTCATAGACAATTTTATCTTCTGTCAAAAGTTAGCGGAAAATGACACTTTGTGAAAAAAAACAATAAAAATCAATTTCCGCTAACTTGTGACAAAAAATAAAAACTTCTATGAACTCACCGTACTACTAACAGAATACCTTGGGGTGTCTTCTTTCTAAAATGGAGTAATTTGTGGGGTTCCTATACTGTCCTGGCATTTTAGGGACCCTAAACCGTGAGGAGTAGTCTTATAACGAAATTTCTCAAAATGACCTGTGAAATCCTAAAGGTACTCATTGGACTTTGGGTCCCCTTAGCGCAGTTAGGGTGCAAAAAAGTGCCACACATGTGGTATCGCCGTACTCAGGAGAAGTAGTACAATGTGTTTTGGGGTGTATTTTTACACATACCCATGCTGGGTGGGAGAAATAACTCTGTAAATGGACAATTGTGTGTAAAAAAATCAAAAGATTGTCATTTACAGAGGTATTTCTCCCACCCAGCATGGGTATGTGTAAAAATACACCCCAAAACACATTATACTACTTCTCCCAAGTACGGCGATACCACATGTGTGGCACTTTTTTGCACCCTAACTGCGCTAAGGGGCCCAAAGTCCAATGAGTACCTTTAGGATTTCACAGGTCATTTTTGTTTCAAGACTACTCCTCACGGTTTAGGGCCCCTAAAATGCCAGGGCAGTATAGGAACCCCACTAATGACCCAATTTTAGAAAGAAGACACCCCAAGGTATCCCGTTAGGAGTATGGTGAGTTCATAGAAGTTTTTATTTTTTTGTCACAAGTTAGCGGAAATTGATTTTAATTGTTTTTTTTCACAAAGTGTCATTTTCCGCTAACTTGTGACAAAAAATAAAATCTACTATGAACTCACCATACTCCTAACGGAATACCTTTGGGTGTCTTCTTTCTAGAATGGGGTCATTTGTGGGGTTCCTATACTGCCCTGGCATTTTAGGGGCCCTAAACCGTGAGGAGTAGTCTTGAAACCAAATGTCGCAAAATGACCTGTGAAATCCTAAAGGTACTCATTGGACTTTGGGGCCCTTAGCGTACTTAGGGTGTAAAAAAGTGCCACACATGTGGTACCACCGTACTCAGGAGAAGTAGTATAATGTGTTTTTGGGTGTATTTTTACACATACCCATGCTGGGTGGGAGAAATATTTCTGTAAATGACAATTGTTTCATTTTTTTTACACACAATTGTCCATTTACAGAGAGATTTCTCCCACCCAGCATGGGTATGTGTAAAAATACACCCCAAAACACATTATACTACTTCTCCTGAGTACGGCGATACCACATGTGTGACACTTTTTTGCAGCCTAGGTGCGCTAAGGGGCCCAACGTCCTATTCACAGGTCATTTTGAGGCATTTGTTTTCTAGACTACTCCTCACGGTTTAGGGCCCCTAAAATGCCAGGGCAGTATAGGAACCCCACAAGTGACCCCATTTTAGAAAGAAGACACCCCAAGGTATTCCGTTAGGTGTATGGCGAGTTCATAGAAGATTTTATTTTTTGTCACAAGTTAGTGAAAAATGACACTTTGTGAAAAAAAAACAAAAATCAATTTCCGCTAACTTTTGACAAAAAATAAAATCTTCTATGAACTCGTCATACACCTAACAGAATACATTGGGGTGTCTTTTTTCTAAAATGGGGTCACTTGTGGGGTTCCTTCCTATACCGCCCTGGCATTTTACGGGCCCCAAACCGTGAGTAGTCTGGAAACCAGTGGCATAGCTATGGAGCTCGGGGCCCCGGTGCGAGTTTTACATTAGGCCCCCCCAAGCACTCTATACGTAACACTTAATACATTGCAAAAATACCTGCCAAGGTCATCTACAGTATTAGAGGTGCAAGAAGGGGATGGGGAATAGTGTGTTAACGATTACTACCATTCAAAGCATCTATAGAAGTGATTATTACTACCATAGGACCAATAAACAGCTTATACTTTGGTTTAGAAAGGGCCCCATGGGGCCCCTCTTGCCCAAGGGCCCCGATGCGGTCGCTACCCCTATTGCTACGCCCCTGCTGGAAACCAAATGTCTCAAAATGACTGTTCAGGGGTATAAGCATCTGCAAATTTTGATGACAGGTGGTGTATGAGGGGGCGAATTTTGTGGAACCCGTCATAAGCAGGGTGGCCTTTTAGATGACAGGTTGTATTGGGCCTGATCTGATGGATAGGAGTGCTAGGGGGGTGACAGGAGGTGATTGATGGGTGTCTCAGGGGGTGGTTAGAGGGGAAAATAGATGCAATCAATGCACTGGGGAGGTGATCGGAAGGGGGTCTGAGGGGGATCTGAGGGTTTGGCCGAGTGATCAGGAGCCCACACGGGGCAAATTAGGGCCTGATCTGATGGGTAGGTGTGCTAGGGGGTGACAGGAGGTGATTGATGGGTGTCTCAAGGTGTGATTAGAGGGGGGAATAGATGCAAGCAATGCACTGGCGAGGTGATCAGGGCTGGGGTCTGAGGGCGTTCTGAGGGTGTGGGCGGGTGATTGAGTGCCCTAGGGGCAGATAGGGGTCTAATCTGATGGATAGCAGTGACAGGGGGTGATTGATGGGTAATTAGTGGATGTTGAGAGGAGAGAACAGATGTACACAATGCACTTGGGAGGTGATCTGACGTCGGATCTGCGGGCGATCTATTGATGTGGGTGGGTGATCAGATTGCCCACAAGGGGCAGGTTAGGGGCTGATTGATGGGTGGCAGTGACAGGGGGTGATTGATGGGTGGCAGTGCCAGGGGGTGATTGATGGGTGGCAGTGACAGGGGGTGATTGATGGGTTATTGACAGGTGATTGACAGGTGATCAGTGGGTTATTACAGGGAAGAACAGATGTAACTAATGCACTGGCGAATTGATAAGGGGGGGTCTGAGGGCAATCTGAGCGTGTAGGCGGGTGATTGGGTGCCCGCAAGGGGCAGATTAGGGTCTGATCTGATGGGTAACAGTGACAGGTGGTGATAGGGGGTGATTGATGAGTAATTAGTGGGTGTTTAGGGTAAAGAACAGATGTAAACACTGCACTTGGGAGGTGATCTGACGTCGGATCTGTGGGCGATCTATTGGTGTGGGTGGGTGATCAGATTGCCCGCAAGGGGCAGGTTAGGGGCTGATTGATGGGTGGCAGTGCCAGGGGGTGATTGATGGGTGGCAGTGACAGGGGGTGATTGATGGGTGATTGACAGGTGATTGACAGGTGATCGGTGGGTTATTACAGGGAAGAACAGATGTAACTAATGCACTGGCGAATTGATAAGGGGGGGTCTGAGGGCAATCTGAGCGTGTAGGCGGGTGATTGGGTGCCCGCAAGGGGCAGATTAGGATCTGATCTGATGGGTAACAGTGACAGGTGGTGATAGGGGGTGATTGATGGGTAATTAGTGGGTGTTTAGGGTAGAGAACAGATGTAAGCAATGCACTTGGGAGGTGATCTGACGTCGGATCTGCGGGCGATCTATTGGTGTGGGTGGGTGATCAGATTGCCCGCAAGAGGCAGGTTAGGGGATGATTGATGGGTGGCAGTGCCAGGGGGTGATTGATGGGTGGCAGTGACTAGGCAGTGATTAGGATCTGATCTGATGGGTAACAGTGACAGGTGGTGATAGGGGGTGATTGATGGGTGATTGATGGGTAATTAGTGGGTGTTTAGGGTAGAGAACAGATGTAAACACTGCACTTGGGAGGTGATCTGACATCGGATCTGTGGGCGATCTATTGGTGTGGGTGGGTGATCAGATTGCCTGCAAGGGGCAGGTTAGGGGCTGATTGATGGGTGACAGTGACAGGGGGTGATTGATGGGTGATTGACGGGTGATTAACAGTTGATTGACAGGTGATTGACAGGTGATCAGGGGGATAGATGCATATAGTACACAGGGGGGGGGGGTCTGGGGAGAATCTGAGGGGTGGGGGGGTGATCAGGAGGGGGCAGGGGGCGGGGGGGGGATAAAAAAAAATAGCGTTGACAGATAGTGACAGGGAGTGATTGATGGGTGATTAGGGGGGTGATTGGGTGCAAACAGGGGTCTGGGGGGTGGGCAGGGGGGGTCTGAGGGGTGCTGTGGGCGATCTGGGGCAGGTGGGGGAGAAATCAGTGTGCTTGGGTGCGACATAGGGTGGCTGCAGCCTGCCCTGGTGGTCCCTCGGACATTGGGACCACCAGGGCAGGAGGCAGCCTGTATAATACACTTTGTAAACATTACAAAGTGTATTATACACTTTGTATGCGGCGATCGCGCCGGCCATACGGAAGCGCCGGCGGGATGTTGCGGCGGGTGAGCGGAGTCAGGCGCCGGCGGAGGATCGCGTCACGGATGACGCGATCGCTCCGCCCATGCCCCTAAAAGGATTGCCGCCTCTGTGGGTGAGCTTGTCCTTGTGGGCTCCACTTCCCGGCCGCCCCTGTGCATTAGGTGGTCGGGAAGTGGTTAAATGTGTGCAGCAGTGGTCAGAGCCCACCAACAGAAATCTCTGTTAGTGGGCAGAAAATGGGCCAATATTCATTTCTCTGCTAGGTTGTGTGGCTCTGCAGCGAGCTTTTACAGCTGCAGAGCACTGAATTGTAAATAATAGTCTTGTCACTAGGGGGTGTAAGCCTGTGGTCCTTAAAGTGGTTAAGACGCACAGCTGTAAGTTTCCCTCCAGCAAGAATCAGTGTCTGCTGTCAGGCAACAATCTGCCTACCCCGGCCGGCATGATGGTATTTTCCTGTACAGGGAAGGGGGGGGGGGGGGGGGGGGGGGGAGGGGTGATTCCTGTGCATCATACTGTCAGAAAGTTAAATACATTTTTAGCAGCGGAACGTGTAGAACTGGTACAACCACTTCACTGGGTGTTGAAGTTCTGCTCTGGTAGTGTACGTGGGAGTCACATAGAAACACCATAATAGTGGCTACATTATAACAGGGCCTATCTTTCTATCTATCTATCTATCTATCTATCTATCTATCTATCTATCTATCTATCTTTTTAAATGTAACAGCAGTTAGAATCAGTTTCCTTTTTTATCTGTTGGTGTTAATTTCTGTGCTATATTGTTTATATTGTTTATAAGTATAAAACAAAGCGTACATACATTTTACATCCCTTCATATAACAGTTCAAATGGCTAGGGATGGTCGGAATGCCAATTTCCGATTCCGCGGTAAATCCGCATTCCGCCATTGCCAAATTACCGATTCCGCTTTCCGCTACCAATTTCCGCATTCCTATGCGGAATTTCCGCCGGAAATCGCGGAAATTCCGCTCGACTTTAACATCGACTTTCTCAAAAACTATAAGGTCTTTTTGAAAACTTTTTTGCATCTTGTTCAGAAGATTCTGTTTAATACACCCTGCAAATTTGGTGTTTTCTAGGATTTACGGGGGCTTTGCTATTAACCGTTAAACTTTGCGGATTTTTACAGTAATGTAAAATGCAGAAAATAGGCAGATGCGGATTTTCTGCATTTTAAATTACAGTAAAAATCCGCCGACTTTAGCGGTTAATAGCAAAGCCCCCTTAAGTCCTAGAAACACCATCTTGTGAACAAGATGCAAAAAAAGTTTTCAAAAATACCTTAAAGTTTTTGAGAAAATCGATGTTAAAGTCGGGTGTAATTTCCGCGATTTCCGGCGGAAATCCGCCTACCGCACTTGAATTACCGATTTCCGCATTCTGATTGGAATTTCGGAAATTGCATTTCTGCGGAATCCGAATGAGCATCCCTACAAATGGCCTGTGAGACTTCTTTCACATTATAGTCTAAAAAAAAGTCTAAAAAAACCTGATGCATTTTAACTAATCAGCTTTTACAGTTAAAATGCATTGTGAAAAAGCTTTCAGTTAAAACAGACGTAGATGTGAACTGAGCCATAGGGAAACATGGACATTATCTTCTTCACCCTGGATGCACATCAGTTGTTGATTCAGTTAACGGTCAGCAACAGATTTAGGGCTTGATTCACAAAGCGGTGCTAACTGTTAGCACGCCTATGAAAACCCCCTTAGCACGTCTAAACGAGCTTTTCGCGCGCAAAACTTTACGCACGCAAAACTTTATGCACGTAAAACTTTACGTGCGCACTGCAAAGAGCGCAGGGTGCTCCGCGCGAAGATCCCATTAAAGCCTATGGGCCTGATTCACAAAGCGGTGATAACTCAGTTATCACGCCTAAAAGACTTTAGGCGTGATAACCTTTGCACCGCTGAGTTAGCACCGCTTTGTGCTCTTTATCGCGCGCAAAGTCCCGCGCGCAAAGTTTTGCGTGCATCGCCCATAGGGTTTAATGGGCGCATCGCGCGCACTGCACCGTGCGCTGCGCAATTGTGCTCGCAAAACTTTGCGCGCGGGAATTTCGCACGAGTTTAGGCGTGATAAAGGGCTTTTCACAGGCGTGCAAACACTTTGCACCGCTTTGTAAATCAGGCCCTATGGGACTTAGTGCGCGCATAGGACTTTGCGCTCGTAAAACTTTACGCACGGTACTTAGCGCGTGATGTGATTGAGAAAGCCGGTGCTAACCTACTTAGCCCCCTGGTTAGCGTGCCTAAAGACTTTAGACGTGCTAAGTAGGTTAGCGCCGCATAGTGAATAAAGCCCATAGTGTGAAAGGACACACATCCCAACAATCTGCCCAACTATCTTCCAAACTTGTCTGTTGGAAGATAAGTTGGGGTGATAGGACAACCAGACAACCAACTTATAAGTGATAACAGGTTGTTTGCCAGACCCATCTGGTGGATCAACCTGGCCAACTAGCATGCAGGTTGGAACATGTGTACAAGTCTTTGTACAATGCGGACATGTTGTGCAGTTTGTTGTTTAGCTTGCATGCATATTAGTATTTTAAGTGAGTTGGTTGTTTAGATGGCTGGCGTGTTCATACGTACTTGTCGTGTAAAAAACATGTTGGCTGGGCATTAAGTGTGCATTAAGTTGGAAGTGTGTATGATCCTTAAGTCAATTAGAACTGTGCCTTTTGTCCTTAACCCTTTGCTGACCAGAAGCCCCCAGCAGCAGCCCCAGGACCGCCTAACGCTGATCGGCGTAAGGTCCTTGCGGCGTGGTTTGCGGGCGATCATGCATGCCGATGCGCGCACATCCCCGCTCTGATGGCGGAGCTCAGCTTCAGTCTCCCAGCGGAAACCGCCGTCTTTTATTGCTGTACAGCGCTGCAATGTAAGGTGGCGCTGTACTGGGGACAGCTGTGTGACACGGCTGTCCCCTCTGTGAGCTCGGAGGTGATCGGCTGTCATAGGCTGAAGCCTATGACAGCTAATAACGCTGATTGGCTGGCGGGGGGAGGGAGGGGGGAAGTATAAAAATAAAAAAAAATACCTATATTTAATCAAAAATAAAAACAATAAATATTTATAAAAAAAATAAATAAACACCTGGGGGGCGATCAGACCCCAACAACAGAAAGCTCTGTTGGTGGGGAGAAAAGGGGGGGGATCACTCGGGTGCTGAGTTGGATGGCACTGCAGCGAGGCCTTAAAGCTGCAGTGGCCAATTAAGTGAGAAATGGCCTGGTCTTTAGGGGGGTTTAACACTGCGGTCCTCAAGTGGTTAAAGACTCAGGGGTCCTGCTACTTTGTTAGCTCACAGGGAGTGTGCAAAATGTCATCACTTTCTGCTGCCTTGATGTGGGAGGGGCTTGCCTTGTCTCAGAAACATATCCTAAACACTCCTTCCTGACGCCTAACCCTAAAACCCCCCTTCCTGGCGCTTAACCCTAAACCCCCCTCCTGACATCTTACCCTAAGCCCCCCTCCTGACGTCTAAACCTAAAACCCCCCTAACCCTGTCACCCTCCTTCCTGACACCTAACCCTAAAACCCCCCTTCCTATCACCTAACTCTAAACCCCCCCTTTCTGATGCCTAACCCTAAAACCCCCCTTCCTGACACCTAACCCTAAACCCCCCCCCTTCCACCCCCCCTTCCTATCATCTAACTCTAACCCCACCTTTCTGATGCCTAACCCTAAAACCCCCCTTCCTATCACCTAACTCTACAACCCCCCTTCCTGACGCCTAACCCTAAAACCCTGCTTCCTGACACTTAACCCTAAAACCCCCATTCCTATCATCTAACTCTAAACCCCCCCTTTCTGATGCCTAACCCTAAATCCCCCCCCTTCCTGACACCTAACCCTAAAACCCCCCTTCCTGACACCTAACTCTAAACCCCCCCTTTCTGATGCTTAACCTTAAACCCCCCTTCTTGTCCGCTAACCTTAAAACCCCCCTTCCTGACACCTAATCCTAAAAACCCCTACCTGACACCTAACCCTAAAACCCCCCTTCCCGACGCCTAACCTTAGAACTCCCACTCCTAAACTTACAATGTTCAAAACGATACATTTCAAAATAATAATTTTCAAAGACTAAAAAATTGTAAATAAAAAACACGATTTAAAAATTATAATTTTCAAAAACAAATAATTTGTAAATACAAAACCTAAAAAATGTCAAAAACTAAAACTCCCAAATTTCTGCTTTGGGTGCCCAATAGCGGATATTTGCATTAACGCCTATGGGATGCCCAAATCGTCCAGTAGCCCCAGGTGCCCAAATTTCCTGCGTCCCTTTTTTGTACCCATGTTTGTTCCTCGCTATGTACAGAGTCACAGAAGAGGCACTAAACATCATGAACATTGATATGTAAGTCCCAATCAGTTATGCTGAACGCTGGAGCCTTACACAGAGCTCTGCATTAGAGCATCAGTCTTGGGCAGTCATAGAAAAGGATGAAAGGGTGTTATTATGAATGCTCATCCACCATATGCTTGTTTTTGGCCTAATATAACCCGGAGCAGCCAGCTGTCTGTGAAGAGTGACAATATCTAATCTCACCGCATAGAACTGCACATTTAAGAGCTGTATCAGTTCTCCTTATTTCCTGACAAGCACTTCCCAGTCCTTCAACAGGTCCTCTTCAGTCATTATACAGAGCAGGCTGACAGCTTTGTGTTTACAGTCCCAAGAAGCCAGTGCGGGACTGAAAACAACATGACTTGTCTGGGCTTCCTAATGCTGCACTGCTGCAGGGAATAGAGGATACAGCTCATCATCAGGCTGGCTGTCTTAAGTGTGAGACTTGAATGGACTACTCTACCCATTACACCAGGATATTCAGAGTTTGTCATACAAACAATCAAGCACAATGCTGGCCACACTTTGTTTTCACCATTTAAAGAGGACTTTTTGGTCCTTTGTAGCCCTTTACACACTCCTACTAGTTCTGGTTCACCATGAGCTTGCTGGGTAGAGCCTGAACAAGGTCCTCCAGCACCCAAGGCTGAGACACCAAAGTGCGCCCCCCATCCCTCCCACCAAAGCCGTCACACACTGATTGCTATTGGACTAAGAGGCTGCTCAGGACCCCCAACACCTTAATCTCTTGTTATCTGGCTTGCAGTGGCTGCCATGGATCCCCTTTTCTTATTTCTCTCTGCTTCAAAGACAATAGGGGAATGATAGCTGAGTGAATTGTGCGCCCCCTGCTACACTGCGCCCTGAGGCTGGTGCCTCTCTTGCCTCGGCCCGGCCCTGTTGCTGGGTAGTCTGTACCTCTGGGTGTTTCACTGCCTACTCCATAGAGCCACATTAATCCATGCCATGCACTGATGAGGATCAATCAATCTGAAATAGTCTGTATGCATGTTGGATTATTGTGGCTCTGTACAATTAACAAGCTGACACATCATTGCATTCCAGCGGTTCTGGAGGTGTGGTTAGCTTAAAGGGACAACAAAGGATGATTTGCATATTTATCAGTAATGCATTGTGGGAGACATCATATGCTCACTCCAACCTGAATTATTGCAAATACCTTCTGTTTTAAGAAGGCAAATGTTTGTTTTGCTTAAAGAGGTGGGCTCATAAAATAAAAATATTATGCTACCTGATTGGGGGGGCTGAACAAACCAGGTAGCCACCAAATCCACTGCTCCCCAGCGCTCCACTGGCCCACTTTCATTTTAGTGACCCATGACCCTGGAAGGAGAGAACTCTTTCGCTACCAGTGTGCAGGCAGGAGAGCGGCAGGGGGTGTGACTAGGGAGAGAGAGCTACCCAATGGCAGCTCTGGAAAGCCTGCTGGAATGCCCCTAGCAGGCGTTTTGAACAGGGAATACCTCTCCTCTATTTACCCTCCGTGACAGCAACAAATATTGTTGCTATTTTCAGGTTCTCGTTAAAGAATACTAGATGCAAATAAAATAAGAGAAACGGGGGGAGCAGGCATGTACTATCACCTGTCCTGATGCTCCCCCCTTTTTCCTCTCTGCCCCCCTATAATACCTAAAGGTATTAAAGTACCCCCCCCCCCTCCCCCCATACTGCTCACCTCTGTTTGAAGCTTAAGCTGAATACTCACTGCAGTGACAAGGAAGGTGGATCCAGCGATGTCTCCCTGATGATGAGCGTCACACGATCCATCTTCCAGCCAGTATGTGCGACATCACACGACATTACACAACGGACGTGAAAAGGAAGTTAAACAATCATGGTAGGGGACTACGGTACCATCATTGGGCCAATCACTGTTGGGCCAATCACCTAGCAGGCGCAAGGTGAGGCAGGCACTAGGAGCCCAAAACTTTTTGACCAAATGCCGCCCCCTAGATTTTGCCCCCTGAATCACGTGATTCAGGTGGCTTTATGGTAGGTTCACCTCTGCCAACAAGTCTGAAACTGGCTCTGTGAAATTTACAAGCTGTAGGCATACTATAAAACAGCAGTTCCGGATGTGTGACTGGCTTTTAAGGGCATAAAGAGCCGATTTGCATATTTGGGAGTGATGCATCATGGGAAAATACAATTGCTCACTTAAAGGGAACCTTAACTCTAAAAAAAAAAATGAGCTTTACTTACCTGGGGCATCTACTAGCTCCCTGCAGCCATCCTGTGCCCTCGCAGTCACTCACCACGCGAACCTTTGCCCGCATTCCCGCTGGAGCAGGAAGCTATCGCAGACATTAACATGTACATTTTTACGCGTTGCAGTTGCACGGCCCGCCGACTCCAAGTTGGCAAGAACAAAACTAGATAGCGGCGGGGACCTGGAGGGGCTGTGAGTGACTGAGAGGGCACAGTGACAGGATGGCTGCAGGGGGCTGATAGATGCCCCATTCTTTTTTTAGAGTTAAGGTTCCCTTTAAAGCTAAATTATCGCAAATACCTTCTGTTTAAAGAAGGCAAATTTATATTCAGTGTTGTTTTTTAGTAAGAGGGCTTTTCAGTCTGTTTTAGCCCCTTCTACTTTCCTAGTGGTTTTGGGTCCCCATGTGCTGTGTATTTTGTAATAAGGGGCTGTTTAGACACACATTTTAAAAACACTGAAAATCTTTTTGCACAGATTTTGGGAGACTGGAAACACAATTCTCACTACAAAGCTGATTTGGTGGAAAATGCAGCCTCATTTTCGAAGAAAGAAAAGGATTGAGGAACTCCTGTGTTTATGAATACCGCAGTGAATGTCTTGTTCTGTGTTCATCACTGCAGACAAGCCATCAGCAGAGTGTCACACTGCAGCCACAGGGCAATAAGTGGTGCTTGAGGCAAGTGTGTGGAAAACACCTGGAACTGAACAAGATGACATACAAGAGCCGATATAATAAATGTTTCTCCATGGGCTGTCATCACGGTAAATACTGAAACTATTTTCAGGGCAAAGTTCTATTTTTGCAATTCCACCGAACCTGCATTTGTAGTGAATGAAGTATTCAGATGCACACAATGCGGATACAGAGGCATACAGAACCCATACCTTGCACAAGTGAATGCCAAATCAAGCCTGGTACAGCAGCCTGAAAACTGGAGATTCTGATCAGAGAGAGATCTGTTTCCTGCTGCTGAGGTTATCGATAATGACTGGCTCTGCCGATAAACTGCCCCGTGTACAGCAGTCCCCAACTCCCGGCGGCGGCCCAGCCAGCGATCCATTATGTCAATGAATTTGGATGAGTGATGTCTGATAGATTTGTTCTCCCCGCTCATCCTGCCACCCACATGACCTCACACCGGGCCGGATTTACATCACAGGAGCCTATAGGCACAGATGTTCTGACACCCCCTAGACTCTACCCTCCACAAACCCCTGCTGGACTGACTGCACCGCAAATGTGCTGGCTGGTCCAGTTGTCATCTTTCCCATACTTGCCATGCCTGACACAGCTAACCACAGCTGCTCCTTAGTATTAGGTTGCCAGAGGTACCCTCTGTATTAAGAAGTAGCTAGAGGTGCCCCCGGCTAAAGGGAGACCTCGTCAGTGGAATGCCGGGACCGGGGTGAGTAGCCTCTCATTTATGCTTCACTTGGGACGCTGCATAGAGAAGTAGGGAGAGAGGCACTCGGTGGAGGGGAGTGAGCCGCCTTTCCATAATCAGACGCCTGTAAGCGCATGCCTACACACTTGCAGTCACACTTGCAGTGATTGCAGGCGATGAAACAAAAATGCAGTGCATGAATCTTTTTTTTTTTTGCAATTTTAGAGCGATCGCAATTGAAATGTTTAAAAACCGCAAATTTCTATTGCTGAAAAAACGCGTAATTGTCCTGTAAAAAATACGCAAAAAAACCACAAAAAAATCCTAATCGCAAAACGCTTGCGAGTTTACTAGCGTTTTGCAACCCTTAGTGTGAATGAGCCCTAAAGCACAAAAGTTTTGAATCAGGAAAATACAATTTATTGACTAACTCTTAAACTACATTGGGCCATATGCAATTCATTTTTTCACGTGAATTTTCTCATAGGTGATATTTCCACAAAGTGTAAATAAAATACCTTTTAAACCACTACCAGCGAGCAAATATTGTAAATACTCAAAGTAATTTTGACAGTACTTTTCCACCTATTTTTGGTACTTTTTCCATCGCAATTGTTATTTTAAATCGAAGGTAAAAAATTATCTCATAGTAGAAAACTCAGGAGAAAAATGTTATTGCATATGGGCCTTTATGTGTGCTGAAAATAATCCTAGAAATGAACTAAAATGATACGCACTTAATGTTGTGATTGGTAACTATTATATACTTTAATCCCTCCACTGGCTTCCTATCCAGTCTAGAATCAGATTCAAGATACTGTGTCTGACCTACAAATCTGTCCACAAAACCTGTCCTACCTACATTTCCGTTCTTACTCAGAGGTACACACCTAGCCGCTCACTCCGCTCATCCAATGGACTTCGCCTGACTGCCGCCCACATCACCCAGTCCCATGCACGCCTCCAGGACTTCTCAAGAGCTGCTCCAACACTATGGAGCTCCCTACCTCCACCCATTAGGGCAGCCCCCTCCTTCAACATCTTCAAGAAAGCCCTCAAAACTCACCTTTTCACTTTGGCCTACTACCCCTCACAAGTGCTCTAAACCCACAGCTGAACTCTGGTCCCCTATCTATCGTCTCCTTACCTCTCCCTCTAGATTGTAAGCCTTTGGGCAGGGTCCTCCTCCTTTTGTGTCCTACCTGATCATGCACCTCCATTACTGTGAACCCATGCTATGCATCTGAGTGAACCTAACTTGCCTAATCTCCGTGCTCCCCTCCAGTGACTAAGCATTACCTTGTACTCATACTGTGCTGTGTGATCTGGTCTTTCTTGTATTCAGAATTGCTGTTTGTCACCCCTAAATATTGTCTGTAACCTAAACTAATGTCCAGCGCTGCATAATATGTTGGCGCTTTATAAATACAATAAATAAATACATACAAATAAATATACCTGCTAATATACCCATTCATGAATGTTATTTATGTTTCTTTTTATAACATTTTTACTAGCCCTTTCAACTTAGTATTTGCATTGTGAATGATGAATGTGGCCCCATTGGAGTATAATAACCATTCTATTCCGCTTTAAGTGAACCCTTTCAATTAAAAGATTACCAAAATCAACAAATTATGGGTAAAGTTGCGCTATTTTCTCTTGTAGCAGACATATCAATCCAAGAGTACACACAGCAGTTATTATCTCAATTGTAAAATAAACCACTTTATCTTTTATGATAACAGTGCTTGTAAAGGGATGTATAAACAGGGAGATAACTGATATCACTTTGATGTTGTGTTTGACTGATCCTGACAGCCCTATACATCTAATGAGGGGAGAGAACAGTAGTATGCTCACTGATCTAGCTGTCAGCAGTATGGCTAGCCCAGAACTTTGCACATTGTCAGTCAGGCTAGGAATGGCAATAACACTTATTATTACTATTATTATTTACCCAGTTATGTTATGGAGAACTAAAAGCAGGGCAGCATGGTGGTGTAGTGGTTAGCACTCTCGCCTTGCAGTGCTTGGCTCCTGGTTTGAATCTCAGCCAGGGCACTATCTGCAAGGAGTTTGTATGTTCTCCCCATGTCTGTGTGGGTTTCCTCTGGGAAATACCAACGATTGTCAGGAATTGTTCCTGAGCTAATTAAAGAATACCTTAGCTCTAAATTTATTTAAAAAAGGACGTCTTATGTATGGGGAGTTGTGTAGAGTCTTACCACGCCTCCCGTGCCCTGGCATCACCCTCCGTTTTTCTCCAAACCGCCCTGTTCTGTCATCCCTGGTTGGCGTGGTCTGTGACCTCCGACCCAGACATACTACTCTGCGTATGTACGCTAGGGTGGCATACGTCCTCATGTCATATGGAGTCTCAGGGGGTGCGGTTTTAAGGCACCCTAGCGGACATACTGTGCATGCGTAATGTAGTATATCCGGGTTGGAGGTCACTGACTGGGCCAACCAGGGGGGACAGAACAAGGCGGTTTGGAGAAGAACGGAGGGTTATGCCAGGGCACAGGAGGTGCCATTAGACTCTGCACATCTCCCCATACACACATAAGCCATCCTTTTTTAAACACGTTTAGAGCGAAGGTATCCTTTAACCACTTAACGACCGCCCCCAGCCGATGGGCGGCGGCAAAGTCCGGGCCCAAACGACCGCAATACGCCCATCGGCGGGGGCGGCTGCGGGAGTGGCTATGCGGCGATCGCGTCATTCGTGACGCGATCAGCCGCCGGGGACTGGCTCCGCCCCCCGTTCGCCGTAACCCGCCGGCCGTTCGGAAGCGCCGGCGGGTTACTGGCATCCGGATCGCCGCTGCAACAGTGTATAATAGGCTTTGTAATGTATACAAAGCCTATTATACTGGCTGCCTCCTGCCCTGGTGGTCCCAGTGTCCGAGGGACCACCAGGGCAGGCTGCAGCCACCCTAGTCTGCACCCAAGCACACTGATTTCCCCCCCCCTGCCCCCTGATCGCCCACAGCACCCCTCAGACCCCCCCCTGCCCACCCCCCAGACCACTGTTTGCACCCAGTCACCCTCCTAATCACCCATCAATCACTCCCTGTCACTATCTGTCAACGCTATTTTTTTTTTAAGTCCCTAATCTGCCCCCTACTCCCTCCTGATCACCCCCCCACCCCTCAGATTCTCCCCAGACCCCCCCCCCCAGACCCCCCCCCCCGTGTACTGTATGCATCTATCCCCCCTGATCACCTGTCAATCACCTGTCAATCACCTGTCAATCACCCGTCAATCACCCCCTGTCACTGCCACCCATCAATCAGCCCCTGATCTGCCCCTTGCGGGCAATCTGATCACCCCCCCACACCAATAGATCGCCCGCAGATCCGACATCAGATCACCTCCCAAATCCATTGTTTACATCTATTCTCTCCTCTAAACACCCACTAATTACCCATCAATCACCCCCTATCACCACCTGTTACTGTTACCCATCAGATTAGACCCTAATCTGCCCCTTGCGGGCACCCAATCACCTGCCCACACGCTCAGATTGCCCTCAGACCCCCCCCTTATCAATTCGCCCGTGCAATATTTACATCTGTTATTCCGGGTAATAACCCACTGATCACCTGTCAATCACCCATCAATCACCCCCTGTCACTGCCACCCATCAATCACCCCCTGTCACTGCCACCCATCAATCAGCCCCTAACCTGCCCCTTGCGGGCAATCTGATCACCCACCCACACCAATAGATCGCCCGCAGATCCGACATCAGATCACCTCCCAAATCCATTGTTTACATCTATTCTCTCCTCTAAACACCCACTAATTACCCATCAATCACCCCCTATCACCACCTGTCACTGTTACCCATCAGATTAGACCCTAATCTGCCCCTTGCGGGCACCCAATCACCCGCCCACACCTCAGAACGCCCTCAGACCCCAGCCCTGATCACCTCGCCAGTGCATTGCTTGCATCTATTTCCCCCCTCTAATCACACCTTGAGACACCCATCAATCACCTCCTGTCACCCCCTAGCACACCTACCCATCAGATCAGGCCCTAATTTGCCCCGTGTGGGCTCCTGATCACTCGGCCAAACCCTCAGATCCCCCTCAGACCCCCTTCCGATCACCTCCCCAGTGCATTGATTGCATCTATTTTCCCCTCTAACCGCCCCCTGAGACACCCATCAATCACCTCCTGTCACCCCCCTAGCACTCCTATCCATCAGATCAGGCCCAATACATCCTGTCATCTAAGAGGCCACCCTGCTTATGACCGATTCCACAAAATTTGCCCCCTCATAGACCACCTGTCATCAAAATTTGCAGATGCTTATACCCCTGAACAGTCATTTTGAGAAATTTGGTTTCCAGACTACTCACAGTTTTGGGCCCGTAAAATGCCAGGGCAGTATAGGAACCCCACAAGTGACCCCATTTTAGAAAGAAGACACCCCAAGGTATTCTGTTAGGTGTATGATGAGTTCATAGAATATTTTATTTTTTGTCAAAAGTTAGCGGAAATTGGATTGTTATTGTTTTTTTCACAAAGTGTCATTTTTCACTAACTTGTGAGAAAAAATAAAATCTTCTATGAACTCACCATACCCCTAACGGAATACCTTGGGGTGTCTTCTTTCTAAAATGGGGTCACTTGTGGGGTTCCTATACTGCCCTGGCATTTTAGGGGCCCTAAACCGTGAGGAGTAGTCTAGAAAACAAATGCCTCAAAATGACCTGTGAATAGGACGTTGGGCCCCTTAGCGCACCTAGGCTGCAAAAAAGTGTCACACATGTGGTATCGCCATACTCAGGAGAAGTAGTATAATGTGTTTTGTGGTGTATTTTTAAACATACCCATGCTGGGTGGGAGAAATCTCTCTGTAAATGGACAATTGTGTGTAAAACAAATAAAAAAATGTGTCATTTACAGAGATATTTCTCCCACCCAGCATGGTTATATGTAAAAATACACCACAAAACACATTATACTACTTCTTCTGAGTACGGCGATACCACATGTGTGACACTTTTTTGCAGCCTAACTGTGCTAAGGGGCCCAAAGTCCAATGAGTACCTTTAGGATTTCACAGGTCATTTTGAGACATTTGGGTTCAAGACTACTCCTCACGGTTTAGGGCCCCTAAAATGCCAGGGCAGTATAGGAACCCCACAAGTGACCCCATTTTAGAAAGAAGACACCCCAAGGTATTCTTTTAGGTGTATGATGAGTTCATAGAAGATTTTATTTTTTGTCACAAGTTAGCGGAAATTGATATGTATTGTTTTTTTTTTCACAAAGTGTCATTTTCCGCTAACTTGTGACAAAAAAAAAATCTTCTATGAACTCACCATACTCCTAACAGAATACCTTGGGGTGTCTTCTTTCTAAAATGGGGTCACTTGTGGGGTTCCTATACTGCCCTGGCATTTTAGGGGCCCTAAACCGTGAGGAGTAGTCTAGAATCCAAATGCCTCAAAATGACCTGTGAATAGGACGTTAGGCCCCTTAGCGCACCTAGGTTGCAAAAAAGTGTCACACATGTGGTATCGCCGTACTCAGAAGAAGTAGTATAATGTGTTTTGGGGTGTATTTTTATACATACCCATGCTGGGTGGGAGAAATCTCTCTGTAAATGGACAATTGTGTGTAAAAAAAATCAAATAATTGTCATTTACAGAGATATTTCTCCCACCCAGCATGGGTATGTGTAAAAATACACCCCAAAACACATTATACTACTTCTCCTGAGTACGGCGGTACCACATGTGTGGCACTTTTTTGCACCCTAAGTGCGCTAAGGGGCCCAAAGTCCAATGAGTACCTTTAGGATTTCACAGGTCATTTTGCCACATTTGGTTTCAAGACTACTCCTCACGGTTTAGGGCCCCTAAAATACCAGGGCAGTATAGGAACCCCACAAATGACTCCATTTTAGAAAGAAGACACCCCAAGGTATTCCGTTAGGAGAATGGCGAGTTCATAGAAGATTTTATTTTTTGTCACAAGTTAGCGGAAAATGACACTTTGTGAAAAAAAACAATTAAAATCAATTTCCGCTAACTTGTGACAAAAAAAAAAAATCTTCTATGAACTCACCATACATCTAACGGAATACCTTGGGGTGTCTTCTTTCTAAAATGGGGTAATTTGTGGGGTTCCTATACTGTCCTGGCATTTTAGGGGCCCTAAACCGTGAGGAGTAGTCTTGAAACGAAATTTCTCAAAATGACCTGTGAAATCCTAAAGGTACTCATTGGACTTTGGGCCCCTTAGCGCAGTTAGGGTGCAAAAAAGTGCCACACATGTGGTATCGCCGTACTCAGGAGAAGTAGTATAATGTGTTTTGGGGTGTATTTTTCCACATACCCATGCTGAGTGGGAGAAATATCTCTATAAATAGACAATTGTGTGTAAAAAAAATAAAAAAATTGTCATTTACGGAGATATTTCTCCCACCCAGCATGTGTATGTGTAAAAATACACCCCAAAACACATTATACTACTTTTCCTGAGTACGGCAATACCACATGTGTGGCACTTTTTTGCGGCCTAACTGCGCTAAGGGGCCCAAAGTCCAATGAGCATCTTTAGGCTTTACAGGGGTGCTTACAATTAGGCACCCCCCAAATGCCAGGACAGTAAACACACCCCACAAATGACCCCATTCTGGAAAGTAGACACTTCAAGGTATTCAGAGAGGAGCATAGTGAGTCCGTGGCAGATTTCATTTTTTTTTGTCGCAAGTTAGAAGAAATGGAAACTTTTTTTTTTTTTTTTTTTTGTCACAAACTGTCATTTTCCGCTAACTTGTGACAAAAAATAAAATCTTCTATGAACTCACCATGCCTCTCACTGAATACTTTGGGATGTCTTCTTTCCAAAATGGGGTCATTTGGGGGGTATTTGTACTATCCTGGAATTTTAGCCCCTCATGAAACATGACAGGTGCGCAGAAAAGTCAGAGATGCTTGAAAATGGGAAAATTCACTTTTGGCACCATAGTTTGTAAACGCTATAACTTTTACCCAATCCAATAAATATACACTGAATGTTTTTTTTTTTATCAAAGACATGTAGCAGAATAACTTTCGCGCTCAAATGTATAGGAAATTTTACTTTATTTGAAAAATGTCAGCACAGAAAGTTAAAAAAGTCATTTTTTTGACAAAATTCATGTCTTTTTTGATGAATATAATAAAAAGTAAAACTCGCAGCAGCAATCAAATAGCATCAAAAGAAAGCTGTATTAGTGACAAGAAAAGGAGGTAAAATTCATTTAGGTGGTAGGTTGTATGACCGAGCAATAAACCGTGAAAGCTGCAGTGGTCTGAATGGAGAAAAAGGCTCTGGTCCTTAAGGGGCGAAAAGACTGTGGTCCTCAAGTGGTTAAGCTGTAATTATACTATTATTTACAATGTATGCTTTGTGTTCTGTCATTATTACATTCCATATAAACTTGCATATAAGCCACATTTTTGGGACACAAAAAGTGTACCAAAAGTGTGGGGGTCGGCTTATATGCAAGTCATGTGTGGGGATGTATTACCTTTCACATCACTCATATTCCAAGAAATGACAATGTTCATTAGGGACATGTCCAAAATAAAAACAATTAAAATCGTCCAGAGACAAAAAGTCCATCCTAATAGTATAACTTGTATATGCAACCAATTGCTGTTCAGATAATAAGAAAGTGCATCAAACATCCAGGGCAGGTAATACACAGATAACATATAGCACACTACAGATTGCATGCACATGTAAGGAATCAAGAGTAGCCTGCATATGGAAGAACCGATACAAAGGAATAACGGCACAAACCAAAGTGGCCACCTTACCCCGGATGAATGCACAAGAATCGCCGCTGCCTGCCGTGCTTTCTCACGCGTTCCGCAACCATCATCGCTTCCTCGGACAGGCCACTCAGTCGCCACCTTGTCAGAGACATAAGGGTGAGAAGCCCCTGTAGCAGGGGTGTATCTATAGCAGCCCATATAACCACAGGGAGCCCAGAGCGGTGATTGGCCCCCATCTACTAACCTTCCCCTCCTCCAATACAGAGTATAGTTATACTTCAGATGTTTTTGTTGCTACACTTGTTACAGGTGGAACTGTAAAGATCATGATGGCCTCCCCCTTCCAAGATGGGCCCCAAGGCTGTGAAGGGTACTAAGGGGAGGCAAGGGAACATTGGGGGGGCATGAATTGTAGTTACGTCACTGCCCTGCGGCCAGAGGCGTAGCTATGGGTAGGCAAGGGGGGACACATGTCCCCGGGCACAGCACTGTAAGGGGGCTCAGCAGAGCCGTCACACCCCACATGCATGATAGGCACGTGGGAGTGCCCAAGGTGCCTCTGCTTCTCTGCCTCCCTCTGTAGAGGAGTACAGAAGCATTAGCAGCAGTAGAAAAAGCTGGACACACCTGGCTATCTATAGGGGGGCAGATCCGCCTATCTATAGGGGGCACACCTGGCTTTTTAAATGGGGGATGGGGGTGCATCTGGAAATTTAAAGGGGGGCACATCTGGCTATGTGAACAATGGAAGGGGGCACATTTGGCTATCTAAATGGGGGGAAGGGGGCACATATCGCTATATTTTGGGGGGATGGGGGTACATCTGGCTGTCTAAACAGCATTTGTAAATTTGTCTCCACCCATGACCATGTCCCCATTATGCTGC